>NW_027458669.1:345000-569818 GCF_050624435.1 Tenrec ecaudatus
AAGTCAGAAGCCCTCTAGAGATTCTTCAAGGGTGTGTGTATGTGTGTATGTTTGTGTAAAAAGGACACAAAGTCAGAAGCCCTCCAGAGATTCTGCAAGGTTGTATGTGTGTGTGTGTGTGAGGGTAAAAATTACACGAAGTCAGAAGCCCAATATTGATTATGCAAAGGTCTGTGTGTGTGTGTTTGTTGTGTTTAAAATAAGTAAACCATATTAGAAGCCCTCCAGAGATTCTGCCAGAGTGTGTGTGTGTGTATGTGTGAAAACAACACGAAGTCAGAAAATGTCTGGAGATTCTGCAAGGGTGTTTGTGTGTGTGTGTGTAAAAAGTACAGGAAGTCAGAAGCCCTCTAGAGATTCTGCAAGGGTGAGTGTGTTGTGTTAAAAGGACACAAAATCAGAAGCCCTCTAGGTTTTCTGGAAAGGTATGAGTGTGAGAGTGAGGGAGTGTGTGTGTGTGTGTGTGTGTGTAATAAGGACATGAAATCAGAAGTCCTCCAGAGTGAGAGTGAGGGAGTGTGTGTGTGTGTGTGTGTAATAAGGACATGAAATCAGAAGTCCTCCAGAGATTCTACAAGTGTATGTGTGTGTGTGTGTGTGTGTGTGTGTGTGTGTTTAAAAAGGACACGAAGTCAGAAGGACTGCAGAGATTTGGCAAGAAAATGAGTTTGGAGTGTGTGTGTGTGTGTGTGTGTGTGTGTTTAAAAATGACACAAAGTAAGAATCCATCCAGGAATTCTGCAAGGATGTGTGTGTGTGTGTGTGTGTGTGTGTGTGTGTGTGTGTAAAAAGGTAAGGAAGTCAGAAGCCCTCTAGGAATTTTCCAAAGGTATGAGTATCAGTGTGAGGGAGGGTGTGTGTGAGTGTGTGTGTGTGTAAAAAGGACACGAAGTCAGACCCCCACAGATTATGCAAGTGCGTGTGTGTATGTGTGTGTAACAAGGACATGACGTCAGAAGCCCTCAAGAGATTCTGCAAGGGTGTGTGTGTGTGAGAGTGTGTGTAAAAAGGACACATGAAGTCAGAAACACTCCATAGTTTCTGCAAAGGTGTGTGTGTAAAAAGATCCTGAAGTCAGAAGCCATCTAGAGATTCTGCCATGATGTGTGTGTGTGTGTATTTATAAAAAGGAGACCAAGTATGAAGCTCTCAAGAGATTCTGCAAGGTTTTATGTGTGTGAGTGTGTGCGTGTGTAATAAGGTCACAAATTCAGAAGCCCTCTAGAAATTCTGCAAGGACGTTGTGGGTATTTGTAAAAAGGACACGAAGTCAGAAGCCGACTATTGATTCTGCAAAAGTGTGTGTGTGTGTGTGTGTGTGTGTGTGTAAAAAGGACATGAAATCAGAAGCCCTCCAGAGGTTCTGTAAGGGTGTGTGTGTGTGTGTGTGTGTGTGTAAAAAGGACATGAAGTCAGAACCCTTGTAGAGTTCTGGAAGGGTGTATGTGTGTGTGTGTGTATAAAGGACACCAAGTCAGAAGCACTCTAGAGATCCTGCAAGAGTATGTCTTGTGTGTGTGTGTGTGTTTGTGTAAAAAGGTAAGGAAGTCAGAAGCCCTCTAGGAATTTTCCAAAGGTATGAGGATCAGTGTGAGGGAGGGTGTGTGTGTGAGTGTGTGTGTGTGTGTAAAAAGGACACGAAGTCAGACCCCCAGATATTATGCAAGTGTGTGTGTGTGTGTGTGTAACAAGGACATGACGTCAGAAGCCCTCAAGAGATTCTGCAAGGGTGTGTGTGTGTGTGAGTGTGTGTAAAAAGGACACATGAAGTCAGAAACACTCCATAGTTTCTGCAAAGGTGTGTGTGTGTGTGTGTGTGTAAAAAGATCCTGAAGTCAGACGCCATCTAGAAATTCTGCCATGATGTGTGTGTGTGTTTGTAAAAAGGAGCCCAAGTATGAAGCTCTCAAGAGATTCTGCAAGGTTTTATGTGTGTGAGTGTGTGCGTGTGTAATAAGGTCACAAAGTCAGAAGCCCTCTAGAAATTCTGCAAGGGCGTGTGTGTGTGGGGGTGTTTGTAAAAAGGACACAAAGTCAGAAGCCGACTATTGATTCTGCAAAAGTGTGTGTGTGTGTGTGTGTGTGTAAAAAGGACATGAAATCAGAAGCCCTCTAGGGTTCTGTAAGGGTGTGTGTGTGTGTGTGTGTGTGTGTAAAAAGGACATGAAGTCAGAAGCCCTCTATTGATTCTGCAATGGTGTGTTTGTGTGTGTGTGTGTGTGTGTGTGTGTAAAAAGGACATGAAGTCAGAATCCTTGTAGAGTTCTGGAAGGGTGTATGTGTGTGTGTGTGTATAAAGGACACGAAGTCAGAAGCACTCTAGAGATCCTGCAAGAGTATGTCTTTGTGTGTGTGTGTGTGTGTGTGTGTGTGCAAAAAGGACATGTTGTTAGAAGTCCTCCACAGATTCTGCACAGGTGTGTGTGTGTGTGTCTGTGTGCGTGTGTGTAAAAAGGACACCAAGTCAGAAGCCGACTATTGATTCTGCAAAACTGTATGTGTGTGTGTGTGTGTGTGTGTGTGTGTAAAAAGGACATGGAGTCTGAAGCCGTCCAGAGGTTCTGTAAGTGTGTGTGTGTGTGTGTGTAAACAGACACAAATTCAGAAACCCTCTAGATATTCTTCAAGTGTTTGTGTGTGTGTTTGTGTGTGTGTGTGTGTGTGTAAAAAGGACAGCAAGTCAGCCACCATCCAGAGATTCTACCAGGGTGTATTTGTGTGTGGTGTGTGTGTGTTTGTGTAAAAAGACACGAAGTCAGAAGCCCTCTAGAGATTCTTCAAGGGTGTGTGTATGTGTGTATGTTTGTGTAAAAAGGACACAAAGTCAGAAGCCCTCCAGAGATTCAGCAAGGTTGTATGTGTGTGTGTGTGTGAGGGTAAAAATTACACGAAGTCAGAAGCCCAATATTGATTATGCAAAGGTCTGTGTGTGTGTGTTTGTTGTGTTTAAAATAAGTAAACCATATTAGAAGCCCTCCAGAGATTCTGCCAGAGTGTGTGTGTGTGTATGTGTGAAAACAACACGAAGTCAGAAAATGTCTGGAGATTCTGCAAGGGTGTTTGTGTGTGTGTGTGTAAAAAGTACAGGAAGTCAGAAGCCCTCTAGAGATTCTGCAAGGGTGAGTGTGTTGTGTTAAAAGGACACAAAATCAGAAGCCCTCTAGGTTTTCTGGAAAGGTATGAGTGTGAGAGTGAGGGAGTGTGTGTGTGTGTGTGTGTGTGTAATAAGGACATGAAATCAGAAGTCCTCCAGAGTGAGAGTGAGGGAGTGTGTGTGTGTGTGTGTGTAATAAGGACATGAAATCAGAAGTCCTCCAGAGATTCTACAAGTGTATGTGTGTGTGTGTGTGTGTGTGTGTGTGTGTGTTTAAAAAGGACACGAAGTCAGAAGGACTGCAGAGATTTGGCAAGAAAATGAGTTTGGAGTGTGTGTGTGTGTGTGTGTGTGTTTAAAAATGACACAAAGTAAGAATCCATCCAGGAATTCTGCAAGGATGTGTGTGTGTGTGTGTGTGTGTGTGTGTGTGTGTGTGTAAAAAGGTAAGGAAGTCAGAAGCCCTCTAGGAATTTTCCAAAGGTATGAGTATCAGTGTGAGGGAGGGTGTGTGTGAGTGTGTGTGTGTGTAAAAAGGACACGAAGTCAGACCCCCACAGATTATGCAAGTGCGTGTGTGTATGTGTGTGTAACAAGGACATGACGTCAGAAGCCCTCAAGAGATTCTGCAAGGGTGTGTGTGTGTGAGAGTGTGTGTAAAAAGGACACATGAAGTCAGAAACACTCCATAGTTTCTGCAAAGGTGTGTGTGTAAAAAGATCCTGAAGTCAGAAGCCATCTAGAGATTCTGCCATGATGTGTGTGTGTGTGTATTTATAAAAAGGAGACCAAGTATGAAGCTCTCAAGAGATTCTGCAAGGTTTTATGTGTGTGAGTGTGTGCGTGTGTAATAAGGTCACAAATTCAGAAGCCCTCTAGAAATTCTGCAAGGACGTTGTGGGTATTTGTAAAAAGGACACGAAGTCAGAAGCCGACTATTGATTCTGCAAAAGTGTGTGTGTGTGTGTGTGTGTGTGTGTAAAAAGGACATGAAATCAGAAGCCCTCCAGAGGTTCTGTAAGGGTGTGTGTGTGTGTGTGTGTGTGTGTAAAAAGGACATGAAGTCAGAACCCTTGTAGAGTTCTGGAAGGGTGTATGTGTGTGTGTGTGTATAAAGGACACCAAGTCAGAAGCACTCTAGAGATCCTGCAAGAGTATGTCTTGTGTGTGTGTGTGTGTGTGTGTGTGTGTGTAAAAAGGACATGTTGTTAGAAGTCCTCCACAAATTCTGCAAAGGTGTGTGTATGTGTTTGTGTGCGTGTGTGTAAAAAGGATACCAAGTCAGAAGCCGACTATTGATTCTGCAAAAGTGTGTGTGTGTGTGCGTGTGTGTGTGTGTGTGAGTAAAAAGGACATGGAGTCTGAAGCCGTCCAGAGGTTCTGTAAGTGTGTGTGTGTGTAAACAGACATAAATTCAGAAACCCTCTAGATATTCTTCAAGTGTTTGTGTGTGTGTGTGTGTGTGTGTGTGTGTAAAAAGGACAGCAAGTCAGCCACCATCCAGAGATTCTACCAGGGTGTATGTGTGTTTGGTGTGTGTGTGTGTTTGTGTAAAAATACACGAAGTCAGAAGCCCTCTAGAGATTCTTCAAGGGTGTGTGTATGTGTGTATGTTTGTGTAAAAAGGACACAAAGTCAGAAGCCCTCCAGAGATTCTGCAAGGTTGTATGTGTGTGTGTGTGTTTGTGTGTGAGGGTAAAAATTACACGAAGTCAGAAGCCCAATATTGATTATGCAAAGGTCTGTGTATGTGTGTTTGTTGTGTTTGAAATAAGTAAACCATATTAGAAGCCCTCCAGAGATTCTGCCAGAGTGTGTGTGTGTGTGTGTATGTGTGAAAACAACACGAAGTCAGAAAATGTCTGGAGATTCTGCAAGGGTGTCTGTGTGTGTCAAAAGTACAGGAAGTCAGAAGCCCTCTAGAGATTCTGCAAGGGTGAGTGTGTTGTGTTAAAAGGACACGAAATCAGAAGCCCTCTAGGTTTTCTGGAAAGGTATGAGTGTGAGAGTGAGGGAGTGTGTGTGTGTGTGTGTGTGTGTAATAAGGACATGAAATCAGAAGTCCTCCAGAGTGAGAGTGAGGGAGTGTGTGTGTGTGTGTGTGTGTGTGTGTAATAAGGACATGAAATCAGAAGTCCTCCAGAGATTCTACAAGTGTATGTGTGTGTGTGTGTGTGTTTAAAAAGGACACGAAGTCAGAAGGACTGCAGAGATTTTGCAAGAAAAGGAGTTTGGAGTGTGTGTGTGTGTGTGTGTGTGTGTGTGTGTTTAAAAATGACACAAAGTAAGAATCCATCCAGGAATTCTGCAAGGATGTGTGTGAGTGTGTGTGTGTGTGTGTGTGTGTGTGTAAAAAGGTAAGGAAGTCAGAAGCCCTCTAGGAATTTTACAAAGGTATGAGTATCAGTGTGAGGGAGGGTGTGTGTGTGAGTGTGTGTGTGTAAAAAGGATACGAAGTCAGACCCCCCAGAGATTATGCAAGTGTGTGTTTGTGTAACAAGGACATGACGTCAGAAGCCCTCAAGAGATTCTGCAAGGGTGTGTGTGTGTGTGAGAGTGTGTGTAAAAAGGACACATGAAGTCAGAAACACTCCATAGTTTCTGCAAAGGTGTGTGTGTGTGTGTGTGTGTAAAAAGATCCTGAAGTCAGAAGCCATCTAGAGATTCTGCCATGATGTGTGTGTGTGTTTGTAAAAAGGAGACCAAGTATGAAGCTCTCAAGAGATTCTGCAAGGTTTTATGTGTGTGAGTGTGTGCGTGTGTAATAAGGTCACAAATTCAGAAGCCCTCTAGAATTTCTGCAAGGGCGTGTGTGTGTGTGGGTGTTTGTAAAAAGGACACGAAGTCAGAAACCGACTATTGATTCTGCAAAAGTGTGTGTGTGTGTGTGTGTGTGTGTGTGTGTGAAAAAAGGACATGAAATCAGAAGCCCTCCAGAGGTTCTGTAAGGGTGTGTGTGTGTGTGTGTATAAAAAAGACATGAAGTCAGAAGCCCTCTATTGATTCTGCAATGGTGTGTTTGTGTGTGTGTGTGTGTGTGTGTGTGTAAAAAGGACATGAAATCAGAATCATTGTGGAGTTCTGGAAGGGTGTATGTGTGTGTGTGTGTGTATAAAGGACACCAAGTCAGAAGCACTCTAGAGATCCTGCAAGAGTATGTCTTTGTGTGTGTGTGTGTGTGTGTGTGTGTGTGTGTGTGTGTGTAAAAAGGACATGTTGTTAGAAGTCCTCCACAGATTCTGCACAGGTGTGTGTATGTGTCTGTGTGCGTGTGTGTAAAAAAGACACCAAGTCAGAAGCCGACTATTGATTCTGCAAGTGTATGTGTGTGTGTGTGTGTGTGTGTGTGTTTATGATTTATGATGCTAAGGTCTTGGACCCGCTGATAAGACCCATCCTTCTTTTTAACCCTATAACGCTTCAATTTTAATTTTGGGAAAAAATTTTCTTTTTGTTGTGGACTTTCATAGTTATAAATATATATATATATATATGTATTAATATATACATTTTTAATGTTATGAAAACATCATGCTTCGCGTTATAGAGTTAAATGGAAATAATGGGCTAGTGCAGGACGAGTCAAAAGTGACCAAAATAGAGTAACTGCCTAAGCCATTTTGAATTTTCTTGGGTTCAATTGGAGTAAAGGCTTGTAAATTACCCGGGGTCCAAATTCCCATGGTGCCTCCTACAACGGGTAGAATGTTCAGGGATGTTTCAGGGCTGGGAGATTAATAACCCCTAAGTCCAGGATACCTTAGGGCAGGGGTCTTTAAACTGTTTACCCAGGGGGCCAGTTCACTATCCCTCAGGCCTTTTGAAGGAAAGACTATAGTTTAAAAAAACAAATATTACGAACAAATTCATGTGCACACTGCACATCTTGATTTGAAGTTCAAAAAAAAAATAAATGGGGCACATACACCCGGCAGAAAGGATCAACGTCCTCGGCTGTCTGCATGTGGCCCACAGGTTGTAGTTTGAGGACCCCTGCTCTCGGCATTCACCAAGAGGATGTGGTTTCAACCCAAAAGCTTGGAGACTCTACAATTTGTTTAAAAGTGATGGGGCAGAAGGAGTCCCTGATTGACCCACGCAAGACTAGTTTTCCCACCCCCTATTACTAAGAGTTCATAGTTATGTTTAAAGGGAACCAGGATATCCCGATCTGATCCCGTTACTTCAAGTGTGGGCTGACATTGCCACTAAGAAGCCTGCAAATATAAAAGACTTACTCCCTCCCGCAAAGAAAGGGCCCTTGTTTCCAAGGTTTCAGGAAACATGGAAGGACCGGAAAAACAAACGGTCCAAGTTCCCAAAACCACATAGGTGGAGGCCATCCCTCCACATCACCCTCCCCCACCCCTCCCCTCCCTCAACCCTCCCCCACACCTCCCCTCCCCTCCCCTCCCCATCACTCTCCCCTAATCGGCTTTATCCCATTTTGCAGGAGAACTCTGGGAGTGGGAGAGCTGGCTTCAAACCCTTTCTTTCAACCCCCGCCCTATAAGGTTTCTAGGGTCCAGAAATAGAAAACTTCTAACAGGCCCTTATTGAGTCACTCCCTCCCCCACCGGCCCCCCAAACTCACCCCCACCCCTAACAAGCAGCCCCCCACACACACTAGTACTGGTATGACTTCCATACTCATCAGCCCACCTGGAATGCTTGCCAACAACTTCTCCAGGTGCTGTTCACAACGGAGGAGGGTAGCCCTTCCAGACAGAGGCCCAGTAAGCAGTCAGTGAACCTGATGGTCAGCGAGCGGGCACTCCCCACTTGGGAGAAACTCTTTTGGCCACTACACCAACAATGTGGGATCTCAATTCCTAGCAAGGCCCAGAGGACTTTACCAGGTATCAACCATTGCTCTTACATGACCCTCTGCAGAAGAGCTAGGAAACCTATGAATTTATCTAAGGTCAGTGAGAATTTTCAGGTTCCTATAAGAGAATATCCGCCTGCCTTTCTAGAGTGGCTGAGGGAAGCCTACGGGCTTTATACCCCTAACGGCCCGGAGGCACTGAAAACAGGAGGGCAATAAGTATTGCCTTTATTACTCAGTCAGTCTGCCTCAGACATGACAAAGAAGTGGGAAGGGTTTGAAGGGAAAAATCTTAGCGATTTGGTACAAGTGGCTCATTGAGTGTATAACAACAGAGATGACCCTAGCACGACAGAGACAAAGAAGCTAGCTAAAATACTAGGAATTGCCATGAGAGGCCCCAGAGACTCAGGAAAAGGAGAGCATGGCCCACTCACGGAGAGACTAACCTGTGGGCACCGCCAAGCCATGGGGAAGGACCAATGTGCCTACTGCAGGAAAGAAGGACACTGGAAAAATCAGTGCCTTGAAAACCCGAGGAGAGGTGCACGACCCTCCACTAGAGTGGATGGGCCTCATCTGCACGTAGAAAGACCCAAGCAAGAGACAATAATGCTTGAAGAAGCTCAATGAAGGGGTCAGGGCTCTGTTTCACTTCGCCGCCAAAAGCCCAGGCTAACTCTCCAAGTAGGAGGCCAGGCAGTAAATTTCTTGGTGGACACAGGGGCCACCTTGTCAGGTTCAGAAAGGAATATGGGCACATTTTCAAGAAGAAAGATGTGAATTACTGTGAGCCTATGATTCCTTCCACAGATAACTCACACCAGAAGGTTTGCATGGAGGGTAGGTGGGTTTCCCAAGACAACAAAATAACAAATATCTATCAGCCCTTTGGCCCAGTTAGCCACCTGGTTATGATATCACTGGCTTCTGGCTCAGCTGCTGAGCCAGTGAAGCAGTTATAGCAGGAGAAGACTAGGTGGCCGGTGGCCATCAACAGAAGGACCAAATCTCCACAGTGGGCTTCCTGTTTCAATATGGAGCCACGTATGTTACCTGCTGGACACCATCTCTATCCTGAGCTCATAATTGCCATCGCAGGTCTAGAATGTGGCGCGCAGGTACACACTATATGAAACAGTCTCTGATTAACCCCTCTCGATAACTTGCTGACATGGGAGTCTGGATAATCCTGTACATTTACTTTGCAGATTAGAAAACTCACTCAAAAACACACGGGAGTTGACCCAGAGACACACAACTGGTTAACAACAAAGTCATATTCACAACCAGCGTCTGGACCAAGAGCACGGTGCCCCACAGAACTGTGCCCATCGAGAAGTCAATATCTCCTGGACTCTCAAAAGATCTGAGCTGATACCCACCCCCCCACATCCTTGCAGCCCCAAAAGATTGTATTTCACAGGATGGCACCGGATCTGCAGCTCGCGGAGAGGGACATATCTGATCAGTGAACACAGGGCAGAACAAGGGGGAGGAGGGGAGAATGGAGCACACCCTGGCCCAATACACCTTGAGGATGATGTTCCCAATCAGAGAAGCCAATCCACAGAGAAGACCACATGGGCAGCCCCACGATGAGAAACGTCCCTCAAAGACCCATAGCCTTAGAGGGGACAACACTGGACACACAGTGTGGGAACTGCGCCCGAACTGATCCTGCCACTTCGATGCATGACACTAAGAGAGTGCAGCGGAAGAGTAAGAAAACGGAGCATCAAAGTCCCCGGGGAATGCCAAAGGTGGACTTTGTGGTCAGGGTTCGGTGCCCCCACAGACTGGACTGGAAAACACTCCTAAAGTTCACCACACAGTCCTTGTACTTTTCTTTCTGGTTAGTGTTGTTTTCTTTTAGTGTCATTGGATTTGGGTTGGGTTTTGTTTTCATTTTTGTTTGTTTTTTTTTTTCTTTTTGCTGCTTGGTTTAGCTCAGTCTTGTTTTGTGCATGTTATTACCTTTACAGGTCTGTCTAATTAAGAGAGGCTGGATGAACAATCTGGAGGAGTAAACATGTGACCGGCCCTTTCCATTGGGCATGGGAGTGAGCACGGTGGGGGGAAAGGAAGTGCTGTAAAGAAACCCAGAGACAAGGGTACAACAAGTGATGGAAAACGATAGTGAGGGGGATGTAGGAGGCCTGGTAGGGCGTGATCAAAGGTAATGTAACCAAGAGGAATTACTGAAACCCAAAGGAAGACTGAGCATGTCAGTGGGCACAAGAGGAAAATCAAAGAGTATAGAAGAGTGAGCTGGGAAGCAAGGGCCAGTTATAGACGTCTAAATAAAGGCATGTACATATGTACATATATTTACAAAGGGGCATGGGGAAATAGATCTATGTCCATATGTTTATAGATTTAGTATTAAGGTAGCAGATGGACATAGGGCCTCCGCTCAAGGACTCCCTCATTGCAATAACACTGTTCTATTAAATTGGCATTCTAAGATGCTCACCTTCCCTACACAATCACTGACCACAAAGCGGCTGCATAAGCAAATGTGGTGAAGAAAGCCGATGGTGTCCAGCTACCTAAAGATATAGCGTGTGGGGTCTTAAAGGCCTGAGGGTAAAGAAACAGCCATCTGGCTCTGAAGCAACAGAGCCCACATGGAGAAAGCATACCAGCCTGTGTGATCACAAAGTTTTAAAGGGATAAGGCAACAGGTATCATGAGAACAAAAAAATCTTATCATGGAGAATGAGAGGGGACTGCCGGGTATAGACCCAAAACCTATTTGCAGTGCACTGGACATCCCCTTACAGAAGGATCTCAGAGTGGAGATTAAAGAATACAGGGTATGAGACAGCAAAGATGAAACACAACTTTCCTCTAGTTCTTAATGCTTTCTCTTGCCCCACTATCATGATCCCAGTTCTACCATACTAATCTGGCCAAACTAGAGAAGGTATTCTAGTACCGATAGGAATTTCAAACACGGGGAATCCAGAGTGGATGGGCCCTTTACCAGTGTTATGAGTGGAGATACTGGGAGGGTGGAGGAAGGGCAGGATGGAAAGTGGGAACCGATTACAAGGATCTTCATTGACCTCAAAAGAAAGGTGGGTGAAAATATGACAAAAGAATTAGTACATTTCCAAGGATTGATGAGGGATGGGTGGCGGGCATTGAGGGGGGAAAAATGAGGAGCTGAGGCCAGGGGCTTGGGTGGAGAGTGGATATTTTGTGAATAAGGAGGGCAATTAATGTACAGATGGGCTTCAAACAGATGATGTATTTATGGATGGTGGTTAGTGTTGTAGGAGCCACTAATGAAAAGATCATAAAAGAAACAAAAATAATCTTGGCAGGGGCTCATGCAAGGATGATCTCAGGCTGGATTAGACCAGTCAAAACAGCTACTGGAGTCGCCTCACCCTGTGTCTATTATTGAGTCAGCCATGATGCTTAGGACCCACATCCCCAGCAGCTGGCCAGAGAGGGAGGTGGATCTCTGAGGCCATTCCACAGGGGGAATGGTCCTCTGTCCTGCAGGGCCCACCCTCCTTTGTAAGCATGCTGCCTGGGGCAAGGCTTTCATGGAGTCCACACCATGGGAGCTCTACTACTCATGGGGGATTGGCAGGAAGTCTCTGCTCATGCGCACACACCACCAACTAGCTGGAGGATCTCCGTGAACAAAGCCTGAGGCAGACAACAAGCCCACTAACTGATGCTGTAAGAGATACAATCAGCATCCAGAAACCTGCAACTGGGAGTAAGAGGCAGCATACCTTGGTCCCAGCCCCTCCCACTCTAATCTACAAAGAATGACATTGCAAAGCAGAGGGTTTTCATAAAGCACTTCCAGGACTGTGGAATGAGCAGCCTCGTTTGTGGACATGGATACTCTGTGATCCAGACGTACTACCTCCTCCCTTACAGTCAGCTGAGACAAAAACCCTTGCAAGCAGAAAGCCATGCATCTGAACAGTATCCACCAGCCACTCATGTGCAGCACAGCTGCCTCCAAAGAGCCTTCCTGAGTGAGAGAGAAATCATGCAGAAGCCTGGTCTGCACTCAAGAGAGTTTTATGAGCGTAGGGAGGCGTGGTGGGCAAGTCTGGCCGACCCCAGTGGCTGAATTGAATTTACATGGCCTAGATTGGTCAATCCAGGTACAGGAACCACCCAGGTGACCTCCCCTTCATGGCCAGAAATCTGGACCTCTGAGCATGCACAGGGTGCCTCTCCTAACTGGGCTCTTATCTTGGCCCTATGGGCATGCATAACGGATGCCCCAGTCCCTAGCATAGCTACCTAACATTTGCCCCCCTGAAGAGATATGGACCCAAATCTTTGGGGGTACTGGGCGACGACATCTCTAGCTGCTTCCTGCTGGCAAAAGGGGCGAGGTGGGGCTTTGGGTCCATACCCTTCCTACACTGCTGGGAGGGGTTGTCCATTGAGGGCAACTTTATCCAGGATGGATAAGGTTGAGGTGGTCCAGGAGATGGTAGTCGTGGACCTGGCACACTTGGTTCAGAAGCTTTAATCACCCGATAACTTCTGAGAAAAACAAACGGTCTAAAAGGTGAACAGTTTGACTACGACAAGGCTAAGCTTGTGAGGTGGCAGTGGCCTTGAAATTAGGTGAGTATCACAGGAAACAAAAATAATCTTAGGATTACCAGACATGTGTGTTTGTTCATTGGAAGTACAGGAAGAGGGATAAAAGCATTCACACTTTCCCCTAGGAGGGCACAGGTTTGGGCACTACTAGGTGCAGTCGGATCACTGATTCATTTATGATGCTAAGGTCTTGGACCCGCTGATAAGACCCATCCTTCTTTTTAACCCTATAACGCTTCAATTTTAATTTTGGGAAAAAATTTTCTTTTTGTTGTGGACTTTCATAGTTATAAATATATATATATATATGTATTAATATATACATTTTTAATGTTATGAAAACATCATGCTTCGCGTTATAGAGTTAAATGGAAATAATGGGCTAGTGCAGGACGAGTCAAAAGTGACCAAAATAGAGTAACTGCCTAAGCCATTTTGAATTTTCTTGGGTTCAATTGGAGTAAAGGCTTGTAAATTACCCGGGGTCCAAATTCCCATGGTGCCTCCTACAACGGGTAGAATGTTCAGGGATGTTTCAGGGCTGGGAGATTAATAACCCCTAAGTCCAGGATACCTTAGGGCAGGGGTCTTTAAACTGTTTACCCAGGGGGCCAGTTCACTATCCCTCAGGCCTTTTGAAGGAAAGACTATAGTTTAAAAAAACAAATATTACGAACAAATTCATGTGCACACTGCACATCTTGATTTGAAGTTCAAAAAAAAAATAAATGGGGCACATACACCCGGCAGAAAGGATCAACGTCCTCGGCTGTCTGCATGTGGCCCACAGGTTGTAGTTTGAGGACCCCTGCTCTCGGCATTCACCAAGAGGATGTGGTTTCAACCCAAAAGCTTGGAGACTCTACAATTTGTTTAAAAGTGATGGGGCAGAAGGAGTCCCTGATTGACCCACGCAAGACTAGTTTTCCCACCCCCTATTACTAAGAGTTCATAGTTATGTTTAAAGGGAACCAGGATATCCCGATCTGATCCCGTTACTTCAAGTGTGGGCTGACATTGCCACTAAGAAGCCTGCAAATATAAAAGACTTACTCCCTCCCGCAAAGAAAGGGCCCTTGTTTCCAAGGTTTCAGGAAACATGGAAGGACCGGAAAAACAAACGGTCCAAGTTCCCAAAACCACATAGGTGGAGGCCATCCCTCCACATCACCCTCCCCCACCCCTCCCCTCCCTCACCCCTCCCCCACACCTCCCCTCCCCTCCCCTCCCCATCACTCTCCCCTAATCGGCTTTATCCCATTTTGCAGGAGAACTCTGGGAGTGGGAGAGCTGGCTTCAAACCCTTTCTTTCAACCCCCGCCCTATAAGGTTTCTAGGGTCCAGAAATAGAAAACTTCTAACAGGCCCTTATTGAGTCACTCCCTCCCCCACCGGCCCCCCAAACTCACCCCCACCCCTAACAAGCAGCCCCCCACACACACTAGTACTGGTATGACTTCCATACTCATCAGCCCACCTGGAATGCTTGCCAACAACTTCTCCAGGTGCTGTTCACAACGGAGGAGGGTAGACCTTCCAGACAGAGGCCCAGTAAGCAGTCAGTGAACCTGATGGTCAGCGAGCAGGCACTCCCCACTTGGGAGAAACTCTTTTGGCCACTACACCAACAATGTGGGATCTCAATTCCTAGCAAGGCCCAGAGGACTTTACCAGGTATCAACCATTGCTCTTACATGACCCTCTGCAGAAGAGCTAGGAAACCTATGAATTTATCTAAGGTCAGTGAGAATTTTCAGGTTCCTATAAGAGAATATCCGCCTGCCTTTCTAGAGTGGCTGAGGGAAGCCTACGGGCTTTATACCCCTAACGGCCCGGAGGCACTGAAAACAGGAGGGCAATAAGTATTGCCTTTATTACTCAGTCAGTCTGCCTCAGACATGACAAAGAAGTGGGAAGGGTTTGAAGGGAAAAATCTTAGCGATTTGGTACAAGTGGCTCATTGAGTGTATAACAACAGAGATGACCCTAGCACGACAGAGACAAAGAAGCTAGCTAAAATACTAGGAATTGCCATGAGAGGCCCCAGAGACTCAGGAAAAGGAGAGCATGGCCCACTCACGGAGAGACTAACCTGTGGGCACCGCCAAGCCATGGGGAAGGACCAATGTGCCTACTGCAGGAAAGAAGGACACTGGAAAAATCAGTGCCTTGAAAACCCGAGGAGAGGTGCACGACCCTCCACTAGAGTGGATGGGCCTCATCTGCACGTAGAAAGACCCAAGCAAGAGACAATAATGCTTGAAGAAGCTCAATGAAGGGGTCAGGGCTCTGTTTCACTTCGCCGCCAAAAGCCCAGGCTAACTCTCCAAGTAGGAGGCCAGGCAGTAAATTTCTTGGTGGACACAGGGGCCACCTTGTCAGGTTCAGAAAGGAATATGGGCACATTTTCAAGAAGAAAGATGTGAATTACTGTGAGCCTATGATTCCTTCCACAGATAACTCACACCAGAAGGTTTGCATGGAGGGTAGGTGGGTTTCCCAAGACAACAAAATAACAAATATCTATCAGCCCTTTGGCCCAGTTAGCCACCTGGTTATGATATCACTGGCTTCTGGCTCAGCTGCTGAGCCAGTGAAGCAGTTATAGCAGGAGAAGACTAGGTGGCCGGTGGCCATCAACAGAAGGACCAAATCTCCACAGTGGGCTTCCTGTTTCAATATGGAGCCACGTATGTTACCTGCTGGACACCATCTCTATCCTGAGCTCATAATTGCCATCGCAGGTCTAGAATGTGGCGCGCAGGTACACACTATATGAAACAGTCTCTGATTAACCCCTCTCGATAACTTGCTGACATGGGAGTCTGGATAATCCTGTACATTTACTTTGCAGATTAGAAAACTCACTCAAAAACACACGGGAGTTGACCCAGAGACACACAACTGGTTAACAACAAAGTCATATTCACAACCAGCGTCTGGACCAAGAGCACGGTGCCCCACAGAACTGTGCCCATCGAGAAGTCAATATCTCCTGGACTCTCAAAAGATCTGAGCTGATACCCACCCCCCCACATCCTTGCAGCCCCAAAAGATTGTATTTCACAGGATGGCACCGGATCTGCAGCTCGCGGAGAGGGACATATCTGATCAGTGAACACAGGGCAGAACAAGGGGGAGGAGGGGAGAATGGAGCACACCCTGGCCCAATACACCTTGAGGATGATGTTCCCAATCAGAGAAGCCAATCCACAGAGAAGACCACATGGGCAGCCCCACGATGAGAAACGTCCCTCAAAGACCCATAGCCTTAGAGGGGACAACACTGGACACACAGTGTGGGAACTGCGCCCGAACTGATCCTGCCACTTCGATGCATGACACTAAGAGAGTGCAGCGGAAGAGTAAGAAAACGGAGCATCAAAGTCCCCGGGGAATGCCAAAGGTGGACTTTGTGGTCAGGGTTCGGTGCCCCCACAGACTGGACTGGAAAACACTCCTAAAGTTCACCACACAGTCCTTGTACTTTTCTTTCTGGTTAGTGTTGTTTTCTTTTAGTGTCATTGGATTTGGGTTGGGTTTTGTTTTCATTTTTGTTTGTTTTTTTTTTTCTTTTTGCTGCTTGGTTTAGCTCAGTCTTGTTTTGTGCATGTTATTACCTTTACAGGTCTGTCTAATTAAGAGAGGCTGGATGAACAATCTGGAGGAGTAAACATGTGACCGGCCCTTTCCATTGGGCATGGGAGTGAGCACGGTGGGGGGAAAGGAAGTGCTGTAAAGAAACCCAGAGACAAGGGTACAACAAGTGATGGAAAACGATAGTGAGGGGGATGTAGGAGGCCTGGTAGGGCGTGATCAAAGGTAATGTAACCAAGAGGAATTACTGAAACCCAAAGGAAGACTGAGCATGTCAGTGGGCACAAGAGGAAAATCAAAGAGTATAGAAGAGTGAGCTGGGAAGCAAGGGCCAGTTATAGACGTCTAAATAAAGGCATGTACATATGTACATATATTTACAAAGGGGCATGGGGAAATAGATCTATGTCCATATGTTTATAGATTTAGTATTAAGGTAGCAGATGGACATAGGGCCTCCGCTCAAGGACTCCCTCATTGCAATAACACTGTTCTATTAAATTGGCATTCTAAGATGCTCACCTTCCCTACACAATCACTGACCACAAAGCGGCTGCATAAGCAAATGTGGTGAAGAAAGCCGATGGTGTCCAGCTACCTAAAGATATAGCGTGTGGGGTCTTAAAGGCCTGAGGGTAAAGAAACAGCCATCTGGCTCTGAAGCAACAGAGCCCACATGGAGAAAGCATACCAGCCTGTGTGATCACAAAGTTTTAAAGGGATAAGGCAACAGGTATCATGAGAACAAAAAAATCTTATCATGGAGAATGAGAGGGGACTGCCGGGTATAGACCCAAAACCTATTTGCAGTGCACTGGACATCCCCTTACAGAAGGATCTCAGAGTGGAGATTAAAGAATACAGGGTATGAGACAGCAAAGATGAAACACAACTTTCCTCTAGTTCTTAATGCTTTCTCTTGCCCCACTATCATGATCCCAGTTCTACCATACTAATCTGGCCAAACTAGAGAAGGTATTCTAGTACCGATAGGAATTTCAAACACGGGGAATCCAGAGTGGATGGGCCCTTTACCAGTGTTATGAGTGGAGATACTGGGAGGGTGGAGGAAGGGCAGGATGGAAAGTGGGAACCGATTACAAGGATCTTCATTGACCTCAAAAGAAAGGTGGGTGAAAATATGACAAAAGAATTAGTACATTTCCAAGGATTGATGAGGGATGGGTGGCGGGCATTGAGGGGGGAAAAATGAGGAGCTGAGGCCAGGGGCTTGGGTGGAGAGTGGATATTTTGTGAATAAGGAGGGCAATTAATGTACAGATGGGCTTCAAACAGATGATGTATTTATGGATGGTGGTTAGTGTTGTAGGAGCCACTAATGAAAAGATCATAAAAGAAACAAAAATAATCTTGGCAGGGGCTCATGCAAG
Organism: Tenrec ecaudatus; assembly: GCF_050624435.1. Lineage (NCBI taxonomy): Eukaryota > Metazoa > Chordata > Mammalia > Afrosoricida > Tenrecidae > Tenrec > Tenrec ecaudatus. The sequence continues at coordinate 362,504 of NW_027458669.1, forward strand.
GATGATCTCAGGCTGGATTAGACCAGTCAAAACAGCTACTGGAGTCGCCTCACCCTGTGTCTATTATTGAGTCAGCCATGATGCTTAGGACCCACAGCCCCAGCAGCTGGCCAGAGAGGGAGGTGGATCTCTGAGGCCATTCCACAGGGGGAATGGTCCTCTGTCCTGCAGGGCCCACCCTCCTTTGTAAGCATGCTGCCTGGGGCAAGGCTTTCATGGAGTCCACACCATGGGAGCTCTACTACTCATGGGGGATTGGCAGGAAGTCTCTGCTCATGCGCACACACCACCAACTAGCTGGAGGATCTCCGTGAACAAAGCCTGAGGCAGACAACAAGCCCACTAACTGATGCTGTAAGAGCTACAATCAGCATCCAGAAACCTGCAACTGGGAGTAAGAGGCAGCATACCTTGGTCCCAGCCCCTCCCACTCTAATCTACAAAGAGTGACATTGCAAAGCAGAGGGTTTTCATAAAGCACTTCCAGGACTGTGGAATGAGCAGCCTCGTTTGTGGACATGGATACTCTGTGATCCAGACGTACTACCTCCTCCCTTACAGTCAGCTGAGACAAAAACCCTTGCAAGCAGAAAGCCATGCATCTGAACAGTATCCACCAGCCACTCATGTGCAGCACAGCTGCCTCCAAAGAGCCTTCCTGAGTGAGAGAGAAATCATGCAGAAGCCTGGTCTGCACTCAAGAGAGTTTTATGAGCGTAGGGAGGCGTGGTGGGCAAGTCTGGCCGACCCCAGTGGCTGAATTGAATTTACATGGCCTAGATTGGTCAATCCAGGTACAGGAACCACCCAGGTGACCTCCCCTTCATGGCCAGAAATCTGGACCTCTGAGCATGCACAGGGTGCCTCTCCTAACTGGGCTCTTATCTTGGCCCTATGGGCATGCATAACGGATGCCCCAGTCCCTAGCATAGCTACCTAACATTTGCCCCCCTGAAGAGATATGGACCCAAATCTTTGGGGGTACTGGGCGACGACATCTCTAGCTGCTTCCTGCTGGCAAAAGGGGCGAGGTGGGGCTTTGGGTCCATACCCTTCCTACACTGCTGGGAGGGGTTGTCCATTGAGGGCAACTTTATCCAGGATGGATAAGGTTGAGGTGGTCCAGGAGATGGTAGTCGTGGACCTGGCACACTTGGTTCAGAAGCTTTAATCACCCGATAACTTCTGAGAAAAACAAACGGTCTAAAAGGTGAACAGTTTGACTACGACAAGGCTAAGCTTGTGAGGTGGCAGTGGCCTTGAAATTAGGTGAGTGTCACAGGAAACAAAAATAATCTTAGGATTACCAGACATGTGTGTTTGTTCATTGGAAGTACAGGAAGAGGGATAAAAGCATTCACACTTTCCCCTAGGAGGGCACAGGTTTGGGCACTACTAGGTGCAGTCGGATCACTGATTCATTTATGATGCTAAGGTCTTGGACCCGCTGATAAGACCCATCCTTCTTTTTAACCCTATAACGCTTCAATTTTAATTTTGGGAAAAAATTTTCTTTTTGTTGTGGACTTTCATAGTTATAAATATATATATATATATATGTATTAATATATACATTTTTAATGTTATGAAAACATCATGCTTCGCGTTATAGAGTTAAATGGAAATAATGGGCTAGTGCATGACGAGTCAAAAGTGACCAAAATAGAGTAAATGCCTAAGCCATTTTGAATTTTCGTGGGTTCAATTGGAGTAAAGGCTTGTAAATTACCCGGGGTCCAAATTCCCATGGTGCCTCCTACAACGGGTAGAATGTTCAGGGATGTTTCAGGGCTGGGAGATTAATAACCCCTAAGTCCAGGATACCTTAGGGCAGGGGTCCTTAAACTGTTTACCCAGGGGGCCAGTTCACTATCCCTCAGGCCTTTTGAAGGAAAGACTATAGTTTAAAAAAACAAATATTACGAACAAATTCATGTGCACACTGCACATCTTGATTTGAAGTTCAAAAAAAAAAATAAATGGGGCACATACACCCGGCAGAAAGGATCAACGTCCTCGGCTGTCTGCATGTGGCCCACAGGTTGTAGTTTGAGGACCCCTGCTCTCGGCATTCACCAAGAGGATGTGGTTTCAACCCAAAAGCTTGGAGACTCTACAATTTGTTTAAAAGTGATGGGGCAGAAGGAGTCCCTGATTGACCCTCGCAAGACTAGTTTTCCCACCCCCTATTACTAAGAGTTCATAGTTATGTTTAAAGGGAACCAGGATATCCCGATCTGATCCCGTTACTTCAAGTGTGGGCTGACATTGCCACTAAGAAGCCTGCAAATATAAAAGACTTACTCCCTCCCGCAAAGAAAGGGCCCTTGTTTCCAAGGTTTCAGGAAACATGGAAGGACCGGAAAAACAAACGGTCCAAGTTCCCAAAACCACATAGGTGGAGGCCATCCCTCCACATCACCCTCCCCCACCCCTCCCCTCCCTCACCCCTCCCCCACACCTCCCCTCCCCTCCCCTCCCCATCACTCTCCCCTAATCGGCTTTATCCCATTTTGCAGGAGAACTCTGGGAGTGGGAGAGCTGGCTTCAAACCCTTTCTTTCAACCCCCGCCCTATAAGGTTTCTAGGGTCCAGAAATAGAAAACTTCTAACAGGCCCTTATTGAGTCACTCCCTCCCCCACCGGCCCCCCAAACTCACCCCCACCCCTAACAAGCAGCCCCCTACACACACTAGTACTGGTATGACTTCCATACTCATCAGCCCACCTGGAATGCTTGCCAACAACTTCTCCAGGTGCTGTTCACAACGGAGGAGGGTAGCCCTTCCAGACAGAGGCCCAGTAAGCAGTCAGTGAACCTGATGGTCAGCGAGCGGGCACTCCCCACTTGGGAGAAACTCTTTTGGCCACTACACCAACAATGTGGGATCTCAATTCCTAGCAAGGCCCAGAGGACTTTACCAGGTATCAACCATTGCTCTTACATGACCCTCTGCAGAAGAGCTAGGAAACCTATGAATTTATCTAAGGTCAGTGAGAATTTTCAGGTTCCTATAAGAGAATATCCGCCTGCCTTTCTAGAGTGGCTGAGGGAAGCCTACGGGCTTTATACCCCTAACGGCCCGGAGGCACTGAAAACAGGAGGGCAATAAGTATTGCCTTTATTACTCAGTCAGTCTGCCTCAGACATGACAAAGAAGTGGGAAGGGTTTGAAGGGAAAAATCTTAGCGATTTGGTACAAGTGGCTCATTGAGTGTATAACAACAGAGATGACCCTAGCACGACAGAGACAAAGAAGCTAGCTAAAATACTAGGAATTGCCATGAGAGGCCCCAGAGACTCAGGAAAAGGAGAGCATGGCCCACTCACGGAGAGACTAACCTGTGGGCACCGCCAAGCCATGGGGAAGGACCAATGTGCCTACTGCAGGAAAGAAGGACACTGGAAAAATCAGTGCCTTGAAAACCCGAGGAGAGGTGCACGACCCTCCACTAGAGTGGATGGGCCTCATCTGCACGTAGAAAGACCCAAGCAAGAGACAATAATGCTTGAAGAAGCTCAATGAAGGGGTCAGGGCTCTGTTTCACTTCGCCGCCAAAAGCCCAGGCTAACTCTCCAAGTAGGAGGCCAGGCAGTAAATTTCTTGGTGGACACAGGGGCCACCTTGTCAGGTTCAGAAAGGAATATGGGCACATTTTCAAGAAGAAAGATGTGAATTACTGTGAGCCTATGATTCCTTCCACAGATAACTCACACCAGAAGGTTTGCATGGAGGGTAGGTGGGTTTCCCAAGACAACAAAATAACAAATATCTATCAGCCCTTTGGCCCAGTTAGCCACCTGGTTATGATATCACTGGCTTCTGGCTCAGCTGCTGAGCCAGTGAAGCAGTTATAGCAGGAGAAGACTAGGTGGCCGGTGGCCATCAACAGAAGGACCAAATCTCCACAGTGGGCTTCCTGTTTCAATATGGAGCCACGTATGTTACCTGCTGGACACCATCTCTATCCTGAGCTCATAATTGCCATCGCAGGTCTAGAATGCGGCGCGCAGGTACACACTATATGAAACAGTCTCTGATTAACCCCTCTCGATAACTTGCTGACATGGGAGTCTGGATAATCCTGTACATTTACTTTGCAGATTAGAAAACTCACTCAAAAACACACGGGAGTTGACCCAGAGACACACAACTGGTTAACAACAAAGTCATATTCACAACCAGCGTCTGGACCAAGAGCACGGTGCCCCACAGAACTGTGCCCATCGAGAAGTCAATATCTCCTGGACTCTCAAAAGATCTGAGCTGATACCCACCCCCCCACATCCTTGCAGCCCCAAAAGATTGTATTTCACAGGATGGCACCGGATCTGCAGCTCGCGGAGAGGGACATATCTGATCAGTGAACACAGGGCAGAACAAGGGGGAGGAGGGGAGAATGGAGCACACCCTGGCCCAATACACCTTGAGGATGATGTTCCCAATCAGAGAAGCCAATCCACAGAGAAGACCACATGGGCAGCCCCACGATGAGAAACGTCCCTCAAAGACCCATAGCCTTAGAGGGGACAACACTGGACACACAGTGTGGGAACTGCGCCCGAACTGATCCTGCCACTTCGATGCATGACACTAAGAGAGTGCAGCGGAAGAGTAAGAAAACGGAGCATCAAAGTCCCCGGGGAATGCCAAAGGTGGACTTTGTGGTCAGGGTTCGGTGCCCCCACAGACTGGACTGGAAAACACTCCTAAAGTTCACCACACAGTCCTTGTACTTTTCTTTCTGGTTAGTGTTGTTTTCTTTTAGTGTCATTGGATTTGGGTTGGGTTTTGTTTTCATTTTTGTTTGTTTTTTTTTTCTTTTTGCTGCTTGGTTTAGCTCAGTCTTGTTTTGTGCATGTTATTACCTTTACAGGTCTGTCTAATTAAGAGAGGCTGGATGAACAATCTGGAGGAGTAAACATGTGACCGGCCCTTTCCATTGGGCATGGGAGTGAGCACGGTGGGGGGAAAGGAAGTGCTGTAAAGAAACCCAGAGACAAGGGTACAACAAGTGATGGAAAACGATAGTGAGGGGGATGTAGGAGGCCTGGTAGGGCGTGATCAAAGGTAATGTAACCAAGAGGAATTACTGAAACCCAAAGGAAGACTGAGCATGTCAGTGGGCACAAGAGGAAAATCAAAGAGTATAGAAGAGTGAGCTGGGAAGCAAGGGCCAGTTATAGACGTCTAAATAAAGGCATGTACATATGTACATATATTTACAAAGGGGCATGGGGAAATAGATCTATGTCCATATGTTTATAGATTTAGTATTAAGGTAGCAGATGGACATAGGGCCTCCGCTCAAGGACTCCCTCATTGCAATAACACTGTTCTATTAAATTGGCATTCTAAGATGCTCACCTTCCCTACACAATCACTGACCACAAAGCGGCTGCATAAGCAAATGTGGTGAAGAAAGCCGATGGTGTCCAGCTACCTAAAGATATAGCGTGTGGGGTCTTAAAGGCCTGAGGGTAAAGAAACAGCCATCTGGCTCTGAAGCAACAGAGCCCACATGGAGAAAGCATACCAGCCTGTGTGATCACAAAGTTTTAAAGGGATAAGGCAACAGGTATCATGAGAACAAAAAAATCTTATCATGGAGAATGAGAGGGGACTGCCGGGTATAGACCCAAAACCTATTTGCAGTGCACTGGACATCCCCTTACAGAAGGATCTCAGAGTGGAGATTAAAGAATACAGGGTATGAGACAGCAAAGATGAAACACAACTTTCCTCTAGTTCTTAATGCTTTCTCTTGCCCCACTATCATGATCCCAGTTCTACCATACTAATCTGGCCAAACTAGAGAAGGTATTCTAGTACCGATAGGAATTTCAAACACGGGGAATCCAGAGTGGATGGGCCCTTTACCAGTGTTATGAGTGGAGATACTGGGAGGGTGGAGGAAGGGCAGGATGGAAAGTGGGAACCGATTACAAGGATCTTCATTGACCTCAAAAGAAAGGTGGGTGAAAATATGACAAAAGAATTAGTACATTTCCAAGGATTGATGAGGGATGGGTGGCGGGCATTGAGGGGGGAAAAATGAGGAGCTGAGGCCAGGGGCTTGGGTGGAGAGTGGATATTTTGTGAATAAGGAGGGCAATTAATGTACAGATGGGCTTCAAACAGATGATGTATTTATGGATGGTGGTTAGTGTTGTAGGAGCCACTAATGAAAAGATCATAAAAGAAACAAAAATAATCTTGGCAGGGGCTCATGCAAGGATGATCTCAGGCTGGATTAGACCAGTCAAAACAGCTACTGGAGTCGCCTCACCCTGTGTCTATTATTGAGTCAGCCATGATGCTTAGGACCCACAGCCCCAGCAGCTGGCCAGAGAGGGAGGTGGATCTCTGAGGCCATTCCACAGGGGGAATGGTCCTCTGTCCTGCAGGGCCCACCCTCCTTTGTAAGCATGCTGCCTGGGGCAAGGCTTTCATGGAGTCCACACCATGGGAGCTCTACTACTCATGGGGGATTGGCAGGAAGTCTCTGCTCATGCGCACACACCACCAACTAGCTGGAGGATCTCCGTGAACAAAGCCTGAGGCAGACAACAAGCCCACTAACTGATGCTGTAAGAGATACAATCAGCATCCAGAAACCTGCAACTGGGAGTAAGAGGCAGCATACCTTGGTCCCAGCCCCTCCCACTCTAATCTACAAAGAGTGACATTGCAAAGCAGAGGGTTTTCATAAAGCACTTCCAGGACTGTGGAATGAGCAGCCTCGTTTGTGGACATGGATACTCTGTGATCCAGACGTACTACCTCCTCCCTTACAGTCAGCTGAGACAAAAACCCTTGCAAGCAGAAAGCCATGCATCTGAACAGTATCCACCAGCCACTCATGTGCAGCACAGCTGCCTCCAAAGAGCCTTCCTGAGTGAGAGAGAAATCATGCAGAAGCCTGGTCTGCACTCAAGAGAGTTTTATGAGCGTAGGGAGGCGTGGTGGGCAAGTCTGGCCGACCCCAGTGGCTGAATTGAATTTACATGGCCTAGATTGGTCAATCCAGGTACAGGAACCACCCAGGTGACCTCCCCTTCATGGCCAGAAATCTGGACCTCTGAGCATGCACAGGGTGCCTCTCCTAACTGGGCTCTTATCTTGGCCCTATGGGCATGCATAACGGATGCCCCAGTCCCTAGCATAGCTACCTAACATTTGCCCCCCTGAAGAGATATGGACCCAAATCTTTGGGGGTACTGGGCGACGACATCTCTAGCTGCTTCCTGCTGGCAAAAGGGGCGAGGTGGGGCTTTGGGTCCATACCCTTCCTACACTGCTGGGAGGGGTTGTCCATTGAGGGCAACTTTATCCAGGATGGATAAGGTTGAGGTGGTCCAGGAGATGGTAGTCGTGGACCTGGCACACTTGGTTCAGAAGCTTTAATCACCCGATAACTTCTGAGAAAAACAAACGGTCTAAAAGGTGAACAGTTTGACTACGACAAGGCTAAGCTTGTGAGGTGGCAGTGGCCTTGAAATTAGGTGAGTGTCACAGGAAACAAAAATAATCTTAGGATTACCAGACATGTGTGTTTGTTCATTGGAAGTACAGGAAGAGGGATAAAAGCATTCACACTTTCCCCTAGGAGGGCACAGGTTTGGGCACTACTAGGTGCAGTCGGATCACTGATTCATTTATGATGCTAAGGTCTTGGACCCGCTGATAAGACCCATCCTTCTTTTTAACCCTATAACGCTTCAATTTTAATTTTGGGAAAAAATTTTCTTTTTGTTGTGGACTTTCATAGTTATAAATATATATATATATATGTATTAATATATACATTTTTAATGTTATGAAAACATCATGCTTCGCGTTATAGAGTTAAATGGAAATAATGGGCTAGTGCAGGACGAGTCAAAAGTGACCAAAATAGAGTAACTGCCTAAGCCATTTTGAATTTTCTTGGGTTCAATTGGAGTAAAGGCTTGTAAATTACCCGGGGTCCAAATTCCCATGGTGCCTCCTACAACGGGTAGAATGTTCAGGGATGTTTCAGGGCTGGGAGATTAATAACCCCTAAGTCCAGGATACCTTAGGGCAGGGGTCTTTAAACTGTTTACCCAGGGGGCCAGTTCACTATCCCTCAGGCCTTTTGAAGGAAAGACTATAGTTTAAAAAAACAAATATTACGAACAAATTCATGTGCACACTGCACATCTTGATTTGAAGTTCAAAAAAAAAATAAATGGGGCACATACACCCGGCAGAAAGGATCAACGTCCTCGGCTGTCTGCATGTGGCCCACAGGTTGTAGTTTGAGGACCCCTGCTCTCGGCATTCACCAAGAGGATGTGGTTTCAACCCAAAAGCTTGGAGACTCTACAATTTGTTTAAAAGTGATGGGGCAGAAGGAGTCCCTGATTGACCCTCGCAAGACTAGTTTTCCCACCCCCTATTACTAAGAGTTCATAGTTATGTTTAAAGGGAACCAGGATATCCCGATCTGATCCCGTTACTTCAAGTGTGGGCTGACATTGCCACTAAGAAGCCTGCAAATATAAAAGACTTACTCCCTCCCGCAAAGAAAGGGCCCTTGTTTCCAAGGTTTCAGGAAACATGGAAGGACCGGAAAAACAAACGGTCCAAGTTCCCAAAACCACATAGGTGGAGGCCATCCCTCCACATCACCCTCCCCCACCCCTCCCCTCCCTCACCCCTCCCCCACACCTCCCCTCCCCTCCCCTCCCCATCACCCTCCCCTAATCGGCTTTATCCCATTTTGCAGGAGAACTCTGGGAGTGGGAGAGCTGGCTTCAAACCCTTTCTTTCAACCCCCGCCCTATAAGGTTTCTAGGGTCCAGAAATAGAAAACTTCTAACAGGCCCTTATTGAGTCACTCCCTCCCCCACCGGCCCCCCAAACTCACCCCCACCCCTAACAAGCAGCCCCCCACACACACTAGTACTGGTATGACTTCCATACTCATCAGCCCACCTGGAATGCTTGCCAACAACTTCTCCAGGTGCTGTTCACAACGGAGGAGGGTAGCCCTTCCAGACAGAGGCCCAGTAAGCAGTCAGTGAACCTGATGGTCAGCGAGCGGGCACTCCCCACTTGGGAGAAACTCTTTTGGCCACTACACCAACAATGTGGGATCTCAATTCCTAGCAAGGCCCAGAGGACTTTACCAGGTATCAACCATTGCTCTTACATGACCCTCTGCAGAAGAGCTAGGAAACCTATGAATTTATCTAAGGTCAGTGAGAATTTTCAGGTTCCTATAAGAGAATATCCGCCTGCCTTTCTAGAGTGGCTGAGGGAAGCCTACGGGCTTTATACCCCTAACGGCCCGGAGGCACTGAAAACAGGAGGGCAATAAGTATTGCCTTTATTACTCAGTCAGTCTGCCTCAGACATGACAAAGAAGTGGGAAGGGTTTGAAGGGAAAAATCTTAGCGATTTGGTACAAGTGGCTCATTGAGTGTATAACAACAGAGATGACCCTAGCACGACAGAGACAAAGAAGCTAGCTAAAATACTAGGAATTGCCATGAGAGACCCCAGAGACTCAGGAAAAGGAGAGCATGGCCCACTCACGGAGAGACTAACCTGTGGGCACCGCCAAGCCATGGGGAAGGACCAATGTGCCTACTGCAGGAAAGAAGGACACTGGAAAAATCAGTGCCTTGAAAACCCGAGGAGAGGTGCACGACCCTCCACTAGAGTGGATGGGCCTCATCTGCACGTAGAAAGACCCAAGCAAGAGACAATAATGCTTGAAGAAGCTCAATGAAGGGGTCAGGGCTCTGTTTCACTTCGCCGCCAAAAGCCCAGGCTAACTCTCCAAGTAGGAGGCCAGGCAGTAAATTTCTTGGTGGACACAGGGGCCACCTTGTCAGGTTCAGAAAGGAATATGGGCACATTTTCAAGAAGAAAGATGTGAATTACTGTGAGCCTATGATTCCTTCCACAGATAACTCACACCAGAAGGTTTGCATGAAGGGTAGGTGGGTTTCCCAAGACAACAAAATAACAAATATCTATCAGCCCTTTGGCCCAGTTAGCCACCTGGTTATGATATCACTGGCTTCTGGCTCAGCTGCTGAGCCAGTGAAGCAATTATAGCAGGAGAAGACTAGGTGGCCGGTGGCCATCAACAGAAGGACCAAATCTCCACAGTGGGCTTCCTGTTTCAATATGGAGCCACGTATGTTACCTGCTGGACACCATCTCTATCCTGAGCTCATAATTGCCATCGCAGGTCTAGAATGCGGCGCGCAGGTACACACTATATGAAACAGTCTCTGATTAACCCCTCTCGATAACTTGCTGACATGGGAGTCTGGATAATCCTGTACATTTACTTTGCAGATTAGAAAACTCACTCAAAAACACACGGGAGTTGACCCAGAGACACACAACTGGTTAACAACAAAGTCATATTCACAACCAGCGTCTGGACCAAGAGCACGGTGCCCCACAGAACTGTGCCCATCGAGAAGTCAATATCTCCTGGACTCTCAAAAGATCTGAGCTGATACCCACCCCCCCACATCCTTGCAGCCCCAAAAGATTGTATTTCACAGGATGGCACCGGATCTGCAGCTCGCGGAGAGGGACATATCTGATCAGTGAACACAGGGCAGAACAAGGGGGAGGAGGGGAGAATGGAGCACACCCTGGCCCAATACACCTTGAGGATGATGTTCCCAATCAGAGAAGCCAATCCACAGAGAAGACCACATGGGCAGCCCCACGATGAGAAACGTCCCTCAAAGACCCATAGCCTTAGAGGGGACAACACTGGACACACAGTGTGGGAACTGCGCCCGAACTGATCCTGCCACTTCGATGCATGACACTAAGAGAGTGCAGCGGAAGAGTAAGAAAACGGAGCATCAAAGTCCCCGGGGAATGCCAAAGGTGGACTTTGTGGTCAGGGTTCGGTGCCCCCACAGACTGGACTGGAAAACACTCCTAAAGTTCACCACACAGTCCTTGTACTTTTCTTTCTGGTTAGTGTTGTTTTCTTTTAGTGTCATTGGATTTGGGTTGGGTTTTGTTTTCATTTTTGTTTGTTTTTTTTTTCTTTTTGCTGCTTGGTTTAGCTCAGTCTTGTTTTGTGCATGTTATTACCTTTACAGGTCTGTCTAATTAAGAGAGGCTGGATGAACAATCTGGAGGAGTAAACATGTGACCGGCCCTTTCCATTGGGCATGGGAGTGAGCACGGTGGGGGGAAAGGAAGTGCTGTAAAGAAACCCAGAGACAAGGGTACAACAAGTGATGGAAAACGATAGTGAGGGGGATGTAGGAGGCCTGGTAGGGCGTGATCAAAGGTAATGTAACCAAGAGGAATTACTGAAACCCAAAGGAAGACTGAGCATGACAGTGGGCACAAGAGGAAAATCAAAGAGTATAGAAGAGTGAGCTGGGAAGCAAGGGCCAGTTATAGACGTCTAAATAAAGGCATGTACATATGTACATATATTTACAAAGGGGCATGGGGAAATAGATCTATGTCCATATGTTTATAGATTTAGTATTAAGGTAGCAGATGGACATAGGGCCTCCGCTCAAGGACTCCCTCATTGCAATAACACTGTTCTATTAAATTGGCATTCTAAGATGCTCACCTTCCCTACACAATCACTGACCACAAAGCGGCTGCATAAGCAAATGTGGTGAAGAAAGCCGATGGTGTCCAGCTACCTAAAGATATAGCGTGTGGGGTCTTAAAGGCCTGAGGGTAAAGAAACAGCCATCTGGCTCTGAAGCAACAGAGCCCACATGGAGAAAGCATACCAGCCTGTGTGATCACAAAGTTTTAAAGGGATAAGGCAACAGGTATCATGAGAACAAAAAAATCTTATCATGGAGAATGAGAGGGGACTGCCGGGTATAGACCCAAAACCTATTTGCAGTGCACTGGACATCCCCTTACAGAAGGATCTCAGAGTGGAGATTAAAGAATACAGGGTATGAGACAGCAAAGATGAAACACAACTTTCCTCTAGTTCTTAATGCTTTCTCTTGCCCCACTATCATGATCCCAGTTCTACCATACTAATCTGGCCAAACTAGAGAAGGTATTCTAGTACCGATAGGAATTTCAAACACGGGGAATCCAGAGTGGATGGGCCCTTTACCAGTGTTATGAGTGGAGATACTGGGAGGGTGGAGGAAGGGCAGGATGGAAAGTGGGAACCGATTACAAGGATCTTCATTGACCTCAAAAGAAAGGTGGGTGAAAATATGACAAAAGAATTAGTACATTTCCAAGGATTGATGAGGGATGGGTGGCGGGCATTGAGGGGGGAAAAATGAGGAGCTGAGGCCAGGGGCTTGGGTGGAGAGTGGATATTTTGTGAATAAGGAGGGCAATTAATGTACAGATGGGCTTCAAACAGATGATGTATTTATGGATGGTGGTTAGTGTTGTAGGAGCCACTAATGAAAAGATCATAAAAGAAACAAAAATAATCTTGGCAGGGGCTCATGCAAGGATGATCTCAGGCTGGATTAGACCAGTCAAAACAGCTACTGGAGTCGCCTCACCCTGTGTCTATTATTGAGTCAGCCATGATGCTTAGGACCCACAGCCCCAGCAGCTGGCCAGAGAGGGAGGTGGATCTCTGAGGCCATTCCACAGGGGGAATGGTCCTCTGTCCTGCAGGGCCCACCCTCCTTTGTAAGCATGCTGCCTGGGGCAAGGCTTTCATGGAGTCCACACCATGGGAGCTCTACTACTCATGGGGGATTGGCAGGAAGTCTCTGCTCATGCGCACACACCACCAACTAGCTGGAGGATCTCCGTGAACAAAGCCTGAGGCAGACAACAAGCCCACTAACTGATGCTGTAAGAGATACAATCAGCATCCAGAAACCTGCAACTGGGAGTAAGAGGCAGCATACCTTGGTCCCAGCCCCTCCCACTCTAATCTACAAAGAGTGACATTGCAAAGCAGAGGGTTTTCATAAAGCACTTCCAGGACTGTGGAATGAGCAGCCTCGTTTGTGGACATGGATACTCTGTGATCCAGACGTACTACCTCCTCCCTTACAGTCAGCTGAGACAAAAACCCTTGCAAGCAGAAAGCCATGCATCTGAACAGTATCCACCAGCCACTCATGTGCAGCACAGCTGCCTCCAAAGAGCCTTCCTGAGTGAGAGAGAAATCATGCAGAAGCCTGGTCTGCACTCAAGAGAGTTTTATGAGCGTAGGGAGGCGTGGTGGGCAAGTCTGGCCGACCCCAGTGGCTGAATTGAATTTACATGGCCTAGATTGGTCAATCCAGGTACAGGAACCACCCAGGTGACCTCCCCTTCATGGCCAGAAATCTGGACCTCTGAGCATGCACAGGGTGCCTCTCCTAACTGGGCTCTTATCTTGGCCCTATGGGCATGCATAACGGATGCCCCAGTCCCTAGCATAGCTACCTAACATTTGCCCCCCTGAAGAGATATGGACCCAAATCTTTGGGGGTACTGGGCGACGACATCTCTAGCTGCTTCCTGCTGGCAAAAGGGGCGAGGTGGGGCTTTGGGTCCATACCCTTCCTACACTGCTGGGAGGGGTTGTCCATTGAGGGCAACTTTATCCAGGATGGATAAGGTTGAGGTGGTCCAGGAGATGGTAGTCGTGGACCTGGCACACTTGGTTCAGAAGCTTTAATCACCCGATAACTTCTGAGAAAAACAAACGGTCTAAAAGGTGAACAGTTTGACTACGACAAGGCTAAGCTTGTGAGGTGGCAGTGGCCTTGAAATTAGGTGAGTGTCACAGGAAACAAAAATAATCTTAGGATTACCAGACATGTGTGTTTGTTCATTGGAAGTACAGGAAGAGGGATAAAAGCATTCACACTTTCCCCTAGGAGGGCACAGGTTTGGGCACTACTAGGTGCAGTCGGATCACTGATTCATTTATGATGCTAAGGTCTTGGACCCGCTGATAAGACCCATCCTTCTTTTTAACCCTATAACGCTTCAATTTTAATTTTGGGAAAAAATTTTCTTTTTGTTGTGGACTTTCATAGTTATAAATATATATATATATATATATATATGTATTAATATATACATTTTTAATGTTATGAAAACATCATGCTTCGCGTTATAGAGTTAAATGGAAATAATGGGCTAGTGCAGGACGAGTCAAAAGTGACCAAAATAGAGTAACTGCCTAAGCCATTTTGAATTTTCTTGGGTTCAATTGGAGTAAAGGCTTGTAAATTACCCGGGGTCCAAATTCCCATGGTGCCTCCTACAACGGGTAGAATGTTCAGGGATGTTTCAGGGCTGGGAGATTAATAACCCCTAAGTCCAGGATACCTTAGGGCAGGGGTCTTTAAACTGTTTACCCAGGGGGCCAGTTCACTATCCCTCAGGCCTTTTGAAGGAAAGACTATAGTTTAAAAAAACAAATATTACGAACAAATTCATGTGCACACTGCACATCTTGATTTGAAGTTCAAAAAAAAAAATAAATGGGGCACATACACCCGGCAGAAAGGATCAACGTCCTCGGCTGTCTGCATGTGGCCCACAGGTTGTAGTTTGAGGACCCCTGCTCTCGGCATTCACCAAGAGGATGTGGTTTCAACCCAAAAGCTTGGAGACTCTACAATTTGTTTAAAAGTGATGGGGCAGAAGGAGTCCCTGATTGACCCACGCAAGACTAGTTTTCCCACCCCCTATTACTAAGAGTTCATAGTTATGTTTAAAGGGAACCAGGATATCCCGATCTGATCCCGTTACTTCAAGTGTGGGCTGACATTGCCACTAAGAAGCCTGCAAATATAAAAGACTTACTCCCTCCCGCAAAGAAAGGGCCCTTGTTTCCAAGGTTTCAGGAAACATGGAAGGACCGGAAAAACAAACGGTCCAAGTTCCCAAAACCACATAGGTGGAGGCCATCCCTCCACATCACCCTCCCCCACCCCTCCCCTCCCTCACCCCTCCCCCACACCTCCCCTCCCCTCCCCTCCCCATCACTCTCCCCTAATCGGCTTTATCCCATTTTGCAGGAGAACTCTGGGAGTGGGAGAGCTGGCTTCAAACCCTTTCTTTCAACCCCCGCCCTATAAGGTTTCTAGGGTCCAGAAATAGAAAACTTCTAACAGGCCCTTATTGAGTCACTCCCTCCCCCACCGGCCCC
Source organism: Tenrec ecaudatus (assembly GCF_050624435.1). Lineage (NCBI taxonomy): Eukaryota > Metazoa > Chordata > Mammalia > Afrosoricida > Tenrecidae > Tenrec > Tenrec ecaudatus. The sequence continues at coordinate 377,633 of NW_027458669.1, forward strand.
CCAAACTCACCCCCACCCCTAACAAGCAGCCCCCCACACACACTAGTACTGGTATGACTTCCATACTCATCAGCCCACCTGGAATGCTTGCCAACAACTTCTCCAGGTGCTGTTCACAACGGAGGAGGGTAGCCCTTCCAGACAGAGGCCCAGTAAGCAGTCAGTGAACCTGATGGTCAGCGAGCGGGCACTCCCCACTTGGGAGAAACTCTTTTGGCCACTACACCAACAATGTGGGATCTCAATTCCTAGCAAGGCCCAGAGGACTTTACCAGGTATCAACCATTGCTCTTACATGACCCTCTGCAGAAGAGCTAGGAAACCTATGAATTTATCTAAGGTCAGTGAGAATTTTCAGGTTCCTATAAGAGAATATCCGCCTGCCTTTCTAGAGTGGCTGAGGGAAGCCTACGGGCTTTATACCCCTAACGGCCCGGAGGCACTGAAAACAGGAGGGCAATAAGTATTGCCTTTATTACTCAGTCAGTCTGCCTCAGACATGACAAAGAAGTGGGAAGGGTTTGAAGGGAAAAATCTTAGCGATTTGGTACAAGTGGCTCATTGAGTGTATAACAACAGAGATGACCCTAGCACGACAGAGACAAAGAAGCTAGCTAAAATACTAGGAATTGCCATGAGAGGCCCCAGAGACTCAGGAAAAGGAGAGCATGGCCCACTCACGGAGAGACTAACCTGTGGGCACCGCCAAGCCATGGGGAAGGACCAATGTGCCTACTGCAGGAAAGAAGGACACTGGAAAAATCAGTGCCTTGAAAACCCGAGGAGAGGTGCACGACCCTCCACTAGAGTGGATGGGCCTCATCTGCACGTAGAAAGACCCAAGCAAGAGACAATAATGCTTGAAGAAGCTCAATGAAGGGGTCAGGGCTCTGTTTCACTTCGCCGCCAAAAGCCCAGGCTAACTCTCCAAGTAGGAGGCCAGGCAGTAAATTTCTTGGTGGACACAGGGGCCACCTTGTCAGGTTCAGAAAGGAATATGGGCACATTTTCAAGAAGAAAGATGTGAATTACTGTGAGCCTATGATTCCTTCCACAGATAACTCACACCAGAAGGTTTGCATGAAGGGTAGGTGGGTTTCCCAAGACAACAAAATAACAAATATCTATCAGCCCTTTGGCCCAGTTAGCCACCTGGTTATGATATCACTGGCTTCTGGCTCAGCTGCTGAGCCAGTGAAGCAGTTATAGCAGGAGAAGACTAGGTGGCCGGTGGCCATCAACAGAAGGACCAAATCTCCACAGTGGGCTTCCTGTTTCAATATGGAGCCACGTATGTTACCTGCTGGACACCATCTCTATCCTGAGCTCATAATTGCCATCGCAGGTCTAGAATGCGGCGCGCAGGTACACACTATATGAAACAGTCTCTGATTAACCCCTCTCGATAACTTGCTGACATGGGAGTCTGGATAATCCTGTACATTTACTTTGCAGATTAGAAAACTCACTCAAAAACACACGGGAGTTGACCCAGAGACACACAACTGGTTAACAACAAAGTCATATTCACAACCAGCGTCTGGACCAAGAGCACGGTGCCCCACAGAACTGTGCCCATCGAGAAGTCAATATCTCCTGGACTCTCAAAAGATCTGAGCTGATACCCACCCCCCCACATCCTTGCAGCCCCAAAAGATTGTATTTCACAGGATGGCACCGGATCTGCAGCTCGCGGAGAGGGACATATCTGATCAGTGAACACAGGGCAGAACAAGGGGGAGGAGGGGAGAATGGAGCACACCCTGGCCCAATACACCTTGAGGATGATGTTCCCAATCAGAGAAGCCAATCCACAGAGAAGACCACATGGGCAGCCCCACGATGAGAAACGTCCCTCAAAGACCCATAGCCTTAGAGGGGACAACACTGGACACACAGTGTGGGAACTGCGCCCGAACTGATCCTGCCACTTCGATGCATGACACTAAGAGAGTGCAGCGGAAGAGTAAGAAAACGGAGCATCAAAGTCCCCGGGGAATGCCAAAGGTGGACTTTGTGGTCAGGGTTCGGTGCCCCCACAGACTGGACTGGAAAACACTCCTAAAGTTCACCACACAGTCCTTGTACTTTTCTTTCTGGTTAGTGTTGTTTTCTTTTAGTGTCATTGGATTTGGGTTGGGTTTTGTTTTCATTTTTGTTTTGTTTTTTTTTCTTTTTGCTGCTTGGTTTAGCTCAGTCTTGTTTTGTGCATGTTATTACCTTTACAGGTCTGTCTAATTAAGAGAGGCTGGATGAACAATCTGGAGGAGTAAACATGTGACCGGCCCTTTCCATTGGGCATGGGAGTGAGCACGGTGGGGGGAAAGGAAGTGCTGTAAAGAAACCCAGAGACAAGGGTACAACAAGTGATGGAAAACGATAGTGAGGGGGATGTAGGAGGCCTGGTAGGGCGTGATCAAAGGTAATGTAACCAAGAGGAATTACTGAAACCCAAAGGAAGACTGAGCATGTCAGTGGGCACAAGAGGAAAATCAAAGAGTATAGAAGAGTGAGCTGGGAAGCAAGGGCCAGTTATAGACGTCTAAATAAAGGCATGTACATATGTACATATATTTACAAAGGGGCATGGGGAAATAGATCTATGTCCATATGTTTATAGATTTAGTATTAAGGTAGCAGATGGACATAGGGCCTCCGCTCAAGGACTCCCTCATTGCAATAACACTGTTCTATTAAATTGGCATTCTAAGATGCTCACCTTCCCTACACAATCACTGACCACAAAGCGGCTGCATAAGCAAATGTGGTGAAGAAAGCCGATGGTGTCCAGCTACCTAAAGATATAGCGTGTGGGGTCTTAAAGGCCTGAGGGTAAAGAAACAGCCATCTGGCTCTGAAGCAACAGAGCCCACATGGAGAAAGCATACCAGCCTGTGTGATCACAAAGTTTTAAAGGGATAAGGCAACAGGTATCATGAGAACAAAAAAATCTTATCATGGAGAATGAGAGGGGACTGCCGGGTATAGACCCAAAACCTATTTGCAGTGCACTGGACATCCCCTTACAGAAGGATCTCAGAGTGGAGATTAAAGAATACAGGGTATGAGACAGCAAAGATGAAACACAACTTTCCTCTAGTTCTTAATGCTTTCTCTTGCCCCACTATCATGATCCCAGTTCTACCATACTAATCTGGCCAAACTAGAGAAGGTATTCTAGTACCGATAGGAATTTCAAACACGGGGAATCCAGAGTGGATGGGCCCTTTACCAGTGTTATGAGTGGAGATACTGGGAGGGTGGAGGAAGGGCAGGATGGAAAGTGGGAACTGATTACAAGGTTCTTCATTGACCTCAAAAGAAAGGTGGGTGAAAATATGACAAAAGAATTAGTACATTTCCAAGGATTGATGAGGGATGGGTGGCGGGCATTGAGGGGGGAAAAATGAGGAGCTGAGGCCAGGGGCTTGGGTGGAGAGTGGATATTTTGTGAATAAGGAGGGCAATTAATGTACAGATGGGCTTCAAACAGATGATGTATTTATGGATGGTGGTTAGTGTTGTAGGAGCCACTAATGAAAAGATCATAAAAGAAACAAAAATAATCTTGGCAGGGGCTCATGCAAGGATGATCTCAGGCTGGATTAGACCAGTCAAAACAGCTACTGGAGTCGCCTCACCCTGTGTCTATTATTGAGTCAGCCATGATGCTTAGGACCCACAGCCCCAGCAGCTGGCCAGAGAGGGAGGTGGATCTCTGAGGCCATTCCACAGGGGGAATGGTCCTCTGTCCTGCAGGGCCCACCCTCCTTTGTAAGCATGCTGCCTGGGGCAAGGCTTTCATGGAGTCCACACCATGGGAGCTCTACTACTCATGGGGGATTGGCAGGAAGTCTCTGCTCATGCGCACACACCACCAACTAGCTGGAGGATCTCCGTGAACAAAGCCTGAGGCAGACAACAAGCCCACTAACTGATGCTGTAAGAGATACAATCAGCATCCAGAAACCTGCAACTGGGAGTAAGAGGCAGCATACCTTGGTCCCAGCCCCTCCCACTCTAATCTACAAAGAATGACATTGCAAAGCAGAGGGTTTTCATAAAGCACTTCCAGGACTGTGGAATGAGCAGCCTCGTTTGTGGACATGGATACTCTGTGATCCAGACGTACTACCTCCTCCCTTACAGTCAGCTGAGACAAAAACCCTTGCAAGCAGAAAGCCATGCATCTGAACAGTATCCACCAGCCACTCATGTGCAGCACAGCTGCCTCCAAAGAGCCTTCCTGAGTGAGAGAGAAATCATGCAGAAGCCTGGTCTGCACTCAAGAGAGTTTTATGAGCGTAGGGAGGCGTGGTGGGCAAGTCTGGCCGACCCCAGTGGCTGAATTGAATTTACATGGCCTAGATTGGTCAATCCAGGTACAGGAACCACCCAGGTGACCTCCCCTTCATGGCCAGAAATCTGGACCTCTGAGCATGCACAGGGTGCCTCTCCTAACTGGGCTCTTATCTTGGCCCTATGGGCATGCATAACGGATGCCCCAGTCCCTAGCATAGCTACCTAACATTTGCCCCCCTGAAGAGATATGGACCCAAATCTTTGGGGGTACTGGGCGACGACATCTCTAGCTGCTTCCTGCTGGCAAAAGGGGCGAGGTGGGGCTTTGGGTCCATACCCTTCCTACACTGCTGGGAGGGGTTGTCCATTGAGGGCAACTTTATCCAGGATGGATAAGGTTGAGGTGGTCCAGGAGATGGTAGTCGTGGACCTGGCACACTTGGTTCAGAAGCTTTAATCACCTGATAACTTCTGAGAAAAACAAACGGTCTAAAAGGTGAACAGTTTGACTACGACAAGGCTAAGCTTGTGAGGTGGCAGTGGCCTTGAAATTAGGTGAGTATCACAGGAAACAAAAATAATCTTAGGATTACCAGACATGTGTGTTTGTTCATTGGAAGTACAGGAAGAGGGATAAAAGCATTCACACTTTCCCCTAGGAGGGCACAGGTTTGGGCACTACTAGGTGCAGTCGGATCACTGATTCATTTATGATGCTAAGGTCTTGGACCCGCTGATAAGACCCATCCTTCTTTTTAACCCTATAACGCTTCAATTTTAATTTTGGGAAAAAATTTTCTTTTTGTTGTGGACTTTCATAGTTATAAATATATATATATATATGTATTAATATATACATTTTTAATGTTATGAAAACATCATGCTTCGCGTTATAGAGTTAAATGGAAATAATGGGCTAGTGCAGGACGAGTCAAAAGTGACCAAAATAGAGTAACTGCCTAAGCCATTTTGAATTTTCTTGGGTTCAATTGGAGTAAAGGCTTGTAAATTACCCGGGGTCCAAATTCCCATGGTGCCTCCTACAACGGGTAGAATGTTCAGGGATGTTTCAGGGCTGGGAGATTAATAACCCCTAAGTCCAGGATACCTTAGGGCAGGGGTCTTTAAACTGTTTACCCAGGGGGCCAGTTCACTATCCCTCAGGCCTTTTGAAGGAAAGACTATAGTTTAAAAAAACAAATATTACGAACAAATTCATGTGCACACTGCACATCTTGATTTGAAGTTCAAAAAAAAAAATAAATGGGGCACATACACCCGGCAGAAAGGATCAACGTCCTCGGCTGTCTGCATGTGGCCCACAGGTTGTAGTTTGAGGACCCCTGCTCTCGGCATTCACCAAGAGGATGTGGTTTCAACCCAAAAGCTTGGAGACTCTACAATTTGTTTAAAAGTGATGGGGCAGAAGGAGTCCCTGATTGACCCACGCAAGACTAGTTTTCCCACCCCCTATTACTAAGAGTTCATAGTTATGTTTAAAGGGAACCAGGATATCCCGATCTGATCCCGTTACTTCAAGTGTGGGCTGACATTGCCACTAAGAAGCCTGCAAATATAAAAGACTTACTCCCTCCCGCAAAGAAAGGGCCCTTGTTTCCAAGGTTTCAGGAAACATGGAAGGACCGGAAAAACAAACGGTCCAAGTTCCCAAAACCACATAGGTGGAGGCCATCCCTCCACATCACCCTCCCCCACCCCTCCCCTCCCTCACCCCTCCCCCACACCTCCCCTCCCCTCCCCTCCCCATCACTCTCCCCTAATCGGCTTTATCCCATTTTGCAGGAGAACTCTGGGAGTGGGAGAGCTGGCTTCAAACCCTTTCTTTCAACCCCCGCCCTATAAGGTTTCTAGGGTCCAGAAATAGAAAACTTCTAACAGGCCCTTATTGAGTCACTCCCTCCCCCACCGGCCCCCCAAACTCACCCCCACCCCTAACAAGCAGCCCCCCACACACACTAGTACTGGTATGACTTCCATACTCATCAGCCCACCTGGAATGCTTGCCAACAACTTCTCCAGGTGCTGTTCACAACGGAGGAGGGTAGCCCTTCCAGACAGAGGCCCAGTAAGCAGTCAGTGAACCTGATGGTCAGCGAGCGGGCACTCCCCACTTGGGAGAAACTCTTTTGGCCACTACACCAACAATGTGGGATCTCAATTCCTAGCAAGGCCCAGAGGACTTTACCAGGTATCAACCATTGCTCTTACATGACCCTCTGCAGAAGAGCTAGGAAACCTATGAATTTATCTAAGGTCAGTGAGAATTTTCAGGTTCCTATAAGAGAATATCCGCCTGCCTTTCTAGAGTGGCTGAGGGAAGCCTACGGGCTTTATACCCCTAACGGCCCGGAGGCACTGAAAACAGGAGGGCAATAAGTATTGCCTTTATTACTCAGTCAGTCTGCCTCAGACATGACAAAGAAGTGGGAAGGGTTTGAAGGGAAAAATCTTAGCGATTTGGTACAAGTGGCTCATTGAGTGTATAACAACAGAGATGACCCTAGCACGACAGAGACAAAGAAGCTAGCTAAAATACTAGGAATTGCCATGAGAGGCCCCAGAGACTCAGGAAAAGGAGAGCATGGCCCACTCACGGAGAGACTAACCTGTGGGCACCGCCAAGCCATGGGGAAGGACCAATGTGCCTACTGCAGGAAAGAAGGACACTGGAAAAATCAGTGCCTTGAAAACCCGAGGAGAGGTGCACGACCCTCCACTAGAGTGGATGGGCCTCATCTGCACGTAGAAAGACCCAAGCAAGAGACAATAATGCTTGAAGAAGCTCAATGAAGGGGTCAGGGCTCTGTTTCACTTCGCCGCCAAAAGCCCAGGCTAACTCTCCAAGTAGGAGGCCAGGCAGTAAATTTCTTGGTGGACACAGGGGCCACCTTGTCAGGTTCAGAAAGGAATATGGGCACATTTTCAAGAAGAAAGATGTGAATTACTGTGAGCCTATGATTCCTTCCACAGATAACTCACACCAGAAGGTTTGCATGGAGGGTAGGTGGGTTTCCCAAGACAACAAAATAACAAATATCTATCAGCCCTTTGGCCCAGTTAGCCACCTGGTTATGATATCACTGGCTTCTGGCTCAGCTGCTGAGCCAGTGAAGCAGTTATAGCAGGAGAAGACTAGGTGGCCGGTGGCCATCAACAGAAGGACCAAATCTCCACAGTGGGCTTCCTGTTTCAATATGGAGCCACGTATGTTACCTGCTGGACACCATCTCTATCCTGAGCTCATAATTGCCATCGCAGGTCTAGAATGTGGCGCGCAGGTACACACTATATGAAACAGTCTCTGATTAACCCCTCTCGATAACTTGCTGACATGGGAGTCTGGATAATCCTGTACATTTACTTTGCAGATTAGAAAACTCACTCAAAAACACACGGGAGTTGACCCAGAGACACACAACTGGTTAACAACAAAGTCATATTCACAACCAGCGTCTGGACCAAGAGCACGGTGCCCCACAGAACTGTGCCCATCGAGAAGTCAATATCTCCTGGACTCTCAAAAGATCTGAGCTGATACCCACCCCCCCACATCCTTGCAGCCCCAAAAGATTGTATTTCACAGGATGGCACCGGATCTGCAGCTCGCGGAGAGGGACATATCTGATCAGTGAACACAGGGCAGAACAAGGGGGAGGAGGGGAGAATGGAGCACACCCTGGCCCAATACACCTTGAGGATGATGTTCCCAATCAGAGAAGCCAATCCACAGAGAAGACCACATGGGCAGCCCCACGATGAGAAACGTCCCTCAAAGACCCATAGCCTTAGAGGGGACAACACTGGACACACAGTGTGGGAACTGCGCCCGAACTGATCCTGCCACTTCGATGCATGACACTAAGAGAGTGCAGCGGAAGAGTAAGAAAACGGAGCATCAAAGTCCCCGGGGAATGCCAAAGGTGGACTTTGTGGTCAGGGTTCGGTGCCCCCACAGACTGGACTGGAAAACACTCCTAAAGTTCACCACACAGTCCTTGTACTTTTCTTTCTGGTTAGTGTTGTTTTCTTTTAGTGTCATTGGATTTGGGTTGGGTTTTGTTTTCATTTTTGTTTGTTTTTTTTTTCTTTTTGCTGCTTGGTTTAGCTCAGTCTTGTTTTGTGCATGTTATTACCTTTACAGGTCTGTCTAATTAAGAGAGGCTGGATGAACAATCTGGAGGAGTAAACATGTGACCGGCCCTTTCCATTGGGCATGGGAGTGAGCACGGTGGGGGGAAAGGAAGTGCTGTAAAGAAACCCAGAGACAAGGGTACAACAAGTGATGGAAAACGATAGTGAGGGGGATGTAGGAGGCCTGGTAGGGCGTGATCAAAGGTAATGTAACCAAGAGGAATTACTGAAACCCAAAGGAAGACTGAGCATGACAGTGGGCACAAGAGGAAAATCAAAGAGTATAGAAGAGTGAGCTGGGAAGCAAGGGCCAGTTATAGACGTCTAAATAAAGGCATGTACATATGTACATATATTTACAAAGGGGCATGGGGAAATAGATCTATGTCCATATGTTTATAGATTTAGTATTAAGGTAGCAGATGGACATAGGGCCTCCGCTCAAGGACTCGCTCATTGCAATAACACTGTTCTATTAAATTGGCATTCTAAGATGCTCACCTTCCCTACACAATCACTGACCACAAAGCGGCTGCATAAGCAAATGTGGTGAAGAAAGCCGATGGTGTCCAGCTACCTAAAGATATAGCGTGTGGGGTCTTAAAGGCCTGAGGGTAAAGAAACAGCCATCTGGCTCTGAAGCAACAGAGCCCACATGGAGAAAGCATACCAGCCTGTGTGATCACAAAGTTTTAAAGGGATAAGGCAACAGGTATCATGAGAACAAAAAAATCTTATCATGGAGAATGAGAGGGGACTGCCGGGTATAGACCCAAAACCTATTTGCAGTGCACTGGACATCCCCTTACAGAAGGATCTCAGAGTGGAGATTAAAGAATACAGGGTATGAGACAGCAAAGATGAAACACAACTTTCCTCTAGTTCTTAATGCTTTCTCTTGCCCCACTATCATGATCCCAGTTCTACCATACTAATCTGGCCAAACTAGAGAAGGTATTCTAGTACCGATAGGAATTTCAAACACGGGGAATCCAGAGTGGATGGGCCCTTTACCAGTGTTATGAGTGGAGATACTGGGAGGGTGGAGGAAGGGCAGGATGGAAAGTGGGAACCGATTACAAGGATCTTCATTGACCTCAAAAGAAAGGTGGGTGAAAATATGACAAAAGAATTAGTACATTTCCAAGGATTGATGAGGGATGGGTGGCGGGCATTGAGGGGGGAAAAATGAGGAGCTGAGGCCAGGGGCTTGGGTGGAGAGTGGATATTTTGTGAATAAGGAGGGCAATTAATGTACAGATGGGCTTCAAACAGATGATGTATTTATGGATGGTGGTTAGTGTTGTAGGAGCCACTAATGAAAAGATCATAAAAGAAACAAAAATAATCTTGGCAGGGGCTCATGCAAGGATGATCTCAGGCTGGATTAGACCAGTCAAAACAGCTACTGGAGTCGCCTCACCCTGTGTCTATTATTGAGTCAGCCATGATGCTTAGGACCCACAGCCCCAGCAGCTGGCCAGAGAGGGAGGTGGATCTCTGAGGCCATTCCACAGGGGGAATGGTCCTCTGTCCTGCAGGGCCCACCCTCCTTTGTAAGCATGCTGCCTGGGGCAAGGCTTTCATGGAGTCCACACCATGGGAGCTCTACTACTCATGGGGGATTGGCAGGAAGTCTCTGCTCATGCGCACACACCACCAACTAGCTGGAGGATCTCCGTGAACAAAGCCTGAGGCAGACAACAAGCCCACTAACTGATGCTGTAAGAGATACAATCAGCATCCAGAAACCTGCAACTGGGAGTAAGAGGCAGCATACCTTGGTCCCAGCCCCTCCCACTCTAATCTACAAAGAGTGACATTGCAAAGCAGAGGGTTTTCATAAAGCACTTCCAGGACTGTGGAATGAGCAGCCTCGTTTGTGGACATGGATACTCTGTGATCCAGACGTACTACCTCCTCCCTTACAGTCAGCTGAGACAAAAACCCTTGCAAGCAGAAAGCCATGCATCTGAACAGTATCCACCAGCCACTCATGTGCAGCACAGCTGCCTCCAAAGAGCCTTCCTGAGTGAGAGAGAAATCATGCAGAAGCCTGGTCTGCACTCAAGAGAGTTTTATGAGCGTAGGGAGGCGTGGTGGGCAAGTCTGGCCGACCCCAGTGGCTGAATTGAATTTACATGGCCTAGATTGGTCAATCCAGGTACAGGAACCACCCAGGTGACCTCCCCTTCATGGCCAGAAATCTGGACCTCTGAGCATGCACAGGGTGCCTCTCCTAACTGGGCTCTTATCTTGGCCCTATGGGCATGCATAACGGATGCCCCAGTCCCTAGCATAGCTACCTAACATTTGCCCCCCTGAAGAGATATGGACCCAAATCTTTGGGGGTACTGGGCGACGACATCTCTAGCTGCTTCCTGCTGGCAAAAGGGGCGAGGTGGGGCTTTGGGTCCATACCCTTCCTACACTGCTGGGAGGGGTTGTCCATTGAGGGCAACTTTATCCAGGATGGATAAGGTTGAGGTGGTCCAGGAGATGGTAGTCGTGGACCTGGCACACTTGGTTCAGAAGCTTTAATCACCCGATAACTTCTGAGAAAAACAAACGGTCTAAAAGGTGAACAGTTTGACTACGACAAGGCTAAGCTTGTGAGGTGGCAGTGGCCTTGAAATTAGGTGAGTGTCACAGGAAACAAAAATAATCTTAGGATTACCAGACATGTGTGTTTGTTCATTGGAAGTACAGGAAGAGGGATAAAAGCATTCACACTTTCCCCTAGGAGGGCACAGGTTTGGGCACTACTAGGTGCAGTCGGATCACTGATTCATTTATGATGCTAAGGTCTTGGACCCGCTGATAAGACCCATCCTTCTTTTTAACCCTATAACGCTTCAATTTTAATTTTGGGAAAAAATTTTCTTTTTGTTGTGGACTTTCATAGTTATAAATATATATATATATATGTATTAATATATACATTTTTAATGTTATGAAAACATCATGCTTCGCGTTATAGAGTTAAATGGAAATAATGGGCTAGTGCAGGACGAGTCAAAAGTGACCAAAATAGAGTAACTGCCTAAGCCATTTTGAATTTTCTTGGGTTCAATTGGAGTAAAGGCTTGTAAATTACCCGGGGTCCAAATTCCCATGGTGCCTCCTACAACGGGTAGAATGTTCAGGGATGTTTCAGGGCTGGGAGATTAATAACCCCTAAGTCCAGGATACCTTAGGGCAGGGGTCTTTAAACTGTTTACCCAGGGGGCCAGTTCACTATCCCTCAGGCCTTTTGAAGGAAAGACTATAGTTTAAAAAAACAAATATTACGAACAAATTCATGTGCACACTGCACATCTTGATTTGAAGTTCAAAAAAAAAAATAAATGGGGCACATACACCCGGCAGAAAGGATCAACGTCCTCGGCTGTCTGCATGTGGCCCACAGGTTGTAGTTTGAGGACCCCTGCTCTCGGCATTCACCAAGAGGATGTGGTTTCAACCCAAAAGCTTGGAGACTCTACAATTTGTTTAAAAGTGATGGGGCAGAAGGAGTCCCTGATTGACCCACGCAAGACTAGTTTTCCCACCCCCTATTACTAAGAGTTCATAGTTATGTTTAAAGGGAACCAGGATATCCCGATCTGATCCCGTTACTTCAAGTGTGGGCTGACATTGCCACTAAGAAGCCTGCAAATATAAAAGACTTACTCCCTCCCGCAAAGAAAGGGCCCTTGTTTCCAAGGTTTCAGGAAACATGGAAGGACCGGAAAAACAAACGGTCCAAGTTCCCAAAACCACATAGGTGGAGGCCATCCCTCCACATCACCCTCCCCCACCCCTCCCCTCCCTCACCCCTCCCCCACACCTCCCCTCCCCTCCCCTCCCCATCACTCTCCCCTAATCGGCTTTATCCCATTTTGCAGGAGAACTCTGGGAGTGGGAGAGCTGGCTTCAAACCCTTTCTTTCAACCCCCGCCCTATAAGGTTTCTAGGGTCCAGAAATAGAAAACTTCTAACAGGCCCTTATTGAGTCACTCCCTCCCCCACCGGCCCCCCAAACTCACCCCCACCCCTAACAAGCAGCCCCCCACACACACTAGTACTGGTATGACTTCCATACTCATCAGCCCACCTGGAATGCTTGCCAACAACTTCTCCAGGTGCTGTTCACAACGGAGGAGGGTAGCCCTTCCAGACAGAGGCCCAGTAAGCAGTCAGTGAACCTGATGGTCAGCGAGCGGGCACTCCCCACTTGGGAGAAACTCTTTTGGCCACTACACCAACAATGTGGGATCTCAATTCCTAGCAAGGCCCAGAGGACTTTACCAGGTATCAACCATTGCTCTTACATGACCCTCTGCAGAAGAGCTAGGAAACCTATGAATTTATCTAAGGTCAGTGAGAATTTTCAGGTTCCTATAAGAGAATATCCGCCTGCCTTTCTAGAGTGGCTGAGGGAAGCCTACGGGCTTTATACCCCTAACGGCCCGGAGGCACTGAAAACAGGAGGGCAATAAGTATTGCCTTTATTACTCAGTCAGTCTGCCTCAGACATGACAAAGAAGTGGGAAGGGTTTGAAGGGAAAAATCTTAGCGATTTGGTACAAGTGGCTCATTGAGTGTATAACAACAGAGATGACCCTAGCACGACAGAGACAAAGAAGCTAGCTAAAATACTAGGAATTGCCATGAGAGACCCCAGAGACTCAGGAAAAGGAGAGCATGGCCCACTCACGGAGAGACTAACCTGTGGGCACCGCCAAGCCATGGGGAAGGACCAATGTGCCTACTGCAGGAAAGAAGGACACTGGAAAAATCAGTGCCTTGAAAACCCGAGGAGAGGTGCACGACCCTCCACTAGAGTGGATGGGCCTCATCTGCACGTAGAAAGACCCAAGCAAGAGACAATAATGCTTGAAGAAGCTCAATGAAGGGGTCAGGGCTCTGTTTCACTTCGCCGCCAAAAGCCCAGGCTAACTCTCCAAGTAGGAGGCCAGGCAGTAAATTTCTTGGTGGACACAGGGGCCACCTTGTCAGGTTCAGAAAGGAATATGGGCACATTTTCAAGAAGAAAGATGTGAATTACTGTGAGCCTATGATTCCTTCCACAGATAACTCACACCAGAAGGTTTGCATGGAGGGTAGGTGGGTTTCCCAAGACAACAAAATAACAAATATCTATCAGCCCTTTGGCCCAGTTAGCCACCTGGTTATGATATCACTGGCTTCTGGCTCAGCTGCTGAGCCAGTGAAGCAGTTATAGCAGGAGAAGACTAGGTGGCCGGTGGCCATCAACAGAAGGACCAAATCTCCACAGTGGGCTTCCTGTTTCAATATGGAGCCACGTATGTTACCTGCTGGACACCATCTCTATCCTGAGCTCATAATTGCCATCGCAGGTCTAGAATGCGGCGCGCAGGTACACACTATATGAAACAGTCTCTGATTAACCCCTCTCGATAACTTGCTGACATGGGAGTCTGGATAATCCTGTACATTTACTTTGCAGATTAGAAAACTCACTCAAAAACACACGGGAGTTGACCCAGAGACACACAACTGGTTAACAACAAAGTCATATTCACAACCAGCGTCTGGACCAAGAGCACGGTGCCCCACAGAACTGTGCCCATCGAGAAGTCAATATCTCCTGGACTCTCAAAAGATCTGAGCTGATACCCACCCCCCCACATCCTTGCAGCCCCAAAAGATTGTATTTCACAGGATGGCACCGGATCTGCAGCTCGCGGAGAGGGACATATCTGATCAGTGAACACAGGGCAGAACAAGGGGGAGGAGGGGAGAATGGAGCACACCCTGGCCCAATACACCTTGAGGATGATGTTCCCAATCAGAGAAGCCAATCCACAGAGAAGACCACATGGGCAGCCCCACGATGAGAAACGTCCCTCAAAGACCCATAGCCTTAGAGGGGACAACACTGGACACACAGTGTGGGAACTGCGCCCGAACTGATCCTGCCACTTCGATGCATGACACTAAGAGAGTGCAGCGGAAGAGTAAGAAAACGGAGCATCAAAGTCCCCGGGGAATGCCAAAGGTGGACTTTGTGGTAAGGGTTCGGTGCCCCCACAGACTGGACTGGAAAACACTCCTAAAGTTCACCACACAGTCCTTGTACTTTTCTTTCTGGTTAGTGTTGTTTTCTTTTAGTGTCATTGGATTTGGGTTGGGTTTTGTTTTCATTTTTGTTTGTTTTTTTTTCTTTTTGCTGCTTGGTTTAGCTCAGTCTTGTTTTGTGCATGTTATTACCTTTACAGGTCTGTCTAATTAAGAGAGGCTGGATGAACAATCTGGAGGAGTAAACATGTGACCGGCCCTTTCCATTGGGCATGGGAGTGAGCACGGTGGGGGGAAAGGAAGTGCTGTAAAGAAACCCAGAGACAAGGGTACAACAAGTGATGGAAAACGATAGTGAGGGGGATGTAGGAGGCCTGGTAGGGCGTGATCAAAGGTAATGTAACCAAGAGGAATTACTGAAACCCAAAGGAAGACTGAGCATGACAGTGGGCACAAGAGGAAAATCAAAGAGTATAGAAGAGTGAGCTGGGAAGCAAGGGCCAGTTATAGACGTCTAAATAAAGGCATGTACATATGTACATATATTTACAAAGGGGCATGGGGAAATAGATCTATGTCCATATGTTTATAGATTTAGTATTAAGGTAGCAGATGGACATAGGGCCTCCGCTCAAGGACTCCCTCATTGCAATAACACTGTTCTATTAAATTGGCATTCTAAGATGCTCACCTTCCCTACACAATCACTGACCACAAAGCGGCTGCATAAGCAAGTGTGGTGAAGAAAGCCGATGGTGTCCAGCTACCTAAAGATATAGCGTCTGGGGTCTTAAAGGCCTGAGGGTAAAGAAACAGCCATCTGGCTCTGAAGCAACAGAGCCCACATGGAGAAAGCATACCAGCCTGTGTGATCACAAAGTTTTAAAGGGATAAGGCGACAGGTATCATGAGAACAAAAAAATCTTATCATGGAGAATGAGAGGGGACTGCCGGGTATAGACCCAAAACCTATTTGCAGTGCACTGGACATCCCCTTACAGAAGGATCTCAGAGTGGAGATTAAAGAATACAGGGTATGAGACAGCAAAGATGAAACACAACTTTCCTCTAGTTCTTAATGCTTTCTCTTGCCCCACTATCATGATCCCAGTTCTACCATACTAATCTGGCCAAACTAGAGAAGGTATTCTAGTACCGATAGGAATTTCAAACACGGGGAATCCAGAGTGGATGGGCCCTTTACCAGTGTTATGAGTGGAGATACTGGGAGGGTGGAGGAAGGGCAGGATGGAAAGTGGGAACCGATTACAAGGATCTTCATTGACCTCAAAAGAAAGGTGGGTGAAAATATGACAAAAGAATTAGTACATTTCCAAGGATTGATGAGGGATGGGTGGCGGGCATTGAGGGGGGAAAAATGAGGAGCTGAGGCCAGGGGCTTGGGTGGAGAGTGGATATTTTGTGAATAAGGAGGGCAATTAATGTACAGATGGGCTTCAAACAGATGATGTATTTATGGATGGTGGTTAGTGTTGTAGGAGCCACTAATGAAAAGATCATAAAAGAAACAAAAATAATCTTGGCAGGGGCTCATGCAAGGATGATCTCAGGCTGGATTAGACCAGTCAAAACAGCTACTGGAGTCGCCTCACCCTGTGTCTATTATTGAGTCAGCCATGATGCTTAGGACCCACAGCCCCAGCAGCTGGCCAGAGAGGGAGGTGGATCTCTGAGGCCATTCCACAGGGGGAATGGTCCTCTGTCCTGCAGGGCCCACCCTCCTTTGTAAGCATGCTGCCTGGGGCAAGGCTTTCATGGAGTCCACACCATGGGAGCTCTACTACTCATGGGGGATTGGCAGGAAGTCTCTGCTCATGCGCACACACCACCAACTAGCTGGAGGATCTCCGTGAACAAAGCCTGAGGCAGACAACAAGCCCACTAACTGATGCTGTAAGAGATACAATCAGCATCCAGAAACCTGCAACTGGGAGTAAGAGGCAGCATACCTTGGTCCCAGCCCCTCCCACTCTAATCTACAAAGAGTGACATTGCAAAGCAGAGGGTTTTCATAAAGCACTTCCAGGACTGTGGAATGAGCAGCCTCGTTTGTGGACATGGATACTCTGTGATCCAGACGTACTACCTCCTCCCTTACAGTCAGCTGAGACAAAAACCCTTGCAAGCAGAAAGCCATGCATCTGAACAGTATCCACCAGCCACTCATGTGCAGCACAGCTGCCTCCAAAGAGCCTTCCTGAGTGAGAGAGAAATCATGCAGAAGCCTGGTCTGCACTCAAGAGAGTTTTATGAGCGTAGGGAGGCGTGGTGGGCAAGTCTGGCCGACCCCAGTGGCTGAATTGAATTTACATGGCCTAGATTGGTCAATCCAGGTACAGGAACCACCCAGGTGACCTCCCCTTCATGGCCAGAAATCTGGACCTCTGAGCATGCACAGGGTGCCTCTCCTAACTGGGCTCTTATCTTGGCCCTATGGGCATGCATAACGGATGCCCCAGTCCCTAGCATAGCTACCTAACATTTGCCCCCCTGAAGAGATATGGACCCAAATCTTTGGGGGTACTGGGCGACGACATCTCTAGCTGCTTCCTGCTGGCAAAAGGGGCGAGGTGGGGCTTTGGGTCCATACCCTTCCTACACTGCTGGGAGGGGTTGTCCATTGAGGGCAACTTTATCCAGGATGGATAAGGTTGAGGTGGTCCAGGAGATGGTAGTCGTGGACCTGGCACACTTGGTTCAGAAGCTTTAATCACCCGATAACTTCTGAGAAAAACAAACGGTCTAAAAGGTGAACAGTTTGACTACGACAAGGCTAAGCTTGTGAGGTGGCAGTGGCCTTGAAATTAGGTGAGTGTCACAGGAAACAAAAATAATCTTAGGATTACCAGACATGTGTGTTTGTTCATTGGAAGTACAGGAAGAGGGATAAAAGCATTCACACTTTCCCCTAGGAGGGCACAGGTTTGGGCACTACTAGGTGCAGTCGGATCACTGATTCATTTATGATGCTAAGGTCTTGGACCCGCTGATAAGACCCATCCTTCTTTTTAACCCTATAACGCTTCAATTTTAATTTTTGGAAAAATTTTCTTTTTGTTGTGGTCTTTCATAGTTATAAATATATATATATGTATTAATATATACATTTTTTAATGTTATGAAAACATCATGCTTCGCGTTATAGAGTTAAATGGAAATAGTGGGCTAGTGCAGGACGAGTCAAATGTGACCAAAATAGAGTACCTGCCTAAGCCATTTTGAATTTTCTTGGGTTCAATTGGAGTAAAGACTTGTAAATTACCCGGGGTCCAAATTCCCATGGTGCCTCCTACAACGGGTAGAATGTTCAGGGATGTTTCAGGGCTGGGAGATTAATAACCCCTAAGTCCAGGATACCTTAGGACAGGGGTCCTTAAACTGTTTACCCAAGGGGCCAGTTCACTATCCCTCAGGCCTTTTGAAGGAAAGACTATAGTTTCAAAAATCAAATATTACGAACAAATTCATGTGCACACTGCACATCTTGATTTGAAGTTCAAAAAAAAAATAAATGGGGCACATACACCCGACAGAAAGGATCAGCGTCCTCGGCTGTCTGCATGTGGCCCACAGGTTGTAGTTTGAGGACCCCTGCTCTCGGCATTCACCAAGAGGATGTGGTTTCAACCCAAAAGCTTGGAGACTCTACAATTTGTTTAAAAGTGATGGGGCAGAAGGAGTCCCTGATTGACCCACGCAAGACTAGTTTTCCCATCCCCTGTTACTATGAGTTCATAGTTATGGTTAAAGGGAACCAGGATATCCCGATCTGATCCCGTTACTTCAAGTGTGGGCTGACATTGCCACTAAGAAGCCTGCAAATATAAAAGACTTACTCCCTCCCGCAAAGAAAGGGCCCTTGTTTCCAAGGTTTCAGGAAACATGGAAGGACCGGAAAAACAAATGGTCCAAGTTCCCAAAACCACATAGGTGGAGGCCATCCCTCCCCATCACCCTCCCCCACCCCTCCCCTCCATCACCCCTCCCCTCCCCCATCCCTCCCCCACCCCTCCCCTCCCCTCCCCTCCCCATCACTCTCCCCTAATCGGCTTTATCCCATTTTGCAGGAGAACTCTGGGAGTGGGAGAGCTGGCTTCAAACCCTTTCTTTCAACCCCCGCCCTATAAGGTTTCTAGGGTCCAGAAATAGAAAACTTCTAACAGGCCCTTATTGAGTCACTCCCTCCCCCACCGGCCCCCCAATCTCACCCCCACCCTTAACAAGCAGCCCCCCCACACACTAGTACTGGTATGACTTCCATACTCATCAGCCCACCTGGAATGCTTGCCAACAACTTCTCCAGGTGCTGTTCACAACGGAGGAGGGCAGCCCTTCCAGACAGAGGCCCAGTAAGCAGTCAGTGAACCTGATGGTCAGCGAGCGGGCACTCCCCACTTGAGAGAAACTCTTTTGGCCACTACACCAACAATGTGGGATCTCAATTCCTAGCAAGGCCCAGAGGGCTTTACCAGGTATCACCCATTGCTCTTACATGACCCTCTGCGGAAGAGCTAGGAAACCTATAAATTTATCTAAGGTCAGTGAGAATTTTCAGGCTAAGAGAATGTCCGCCTGCCTTTCTAGAGTGGTTGATGGAAACCTACAGGCTTTATACCCCTAACAGCCCGGAGGCCCCGAGAACAGGAGGGCAATAAATATTGCCTTTATGACTCAGTCAGTCTGCCTCAGACCTGAAAAAGAAGTGGGAAGGGTTCAAGGGAAAAATCTTAGTGATTTGATACAAGTGGTTCATTGAGTATATAACAACCGAGATGACCCTAGCACGACAGAGACAAGGAAACTAGCTAAAATACTAGGAATTGCCATGAGAGACCCCAGAGACTCAGGAAAAGGAGAGCATGGCCCACTCACGGAGAGACTAACCTGTGGGCACTGCCAAGCCATGGGGAAGGATCAATGTGCCTACTGCAGGAAAGAAGGACACTGGAAAAATCAGTGCCTTGAAAACCCCAGGAGAGGTCCACGACCCTCCACAAGAGTGGACGGGCCTCATCTGCAACGAGAAAGAACCAAGCAAGAGACAATAAGGCTTGAAGAGCTGCATGAAGGGGTCAGGGCTCTGTTTCACTTCGCCGCCAATACCCAGGCTAACACTCCATATAGGCCAGGTAGTAAATTTCTTGGTGGACACAGGGGCCACCTTCTCAGGTTCAGAAAGGAATACGGGCACATTTACAAAAAGAAAGATGTGTATTACTGTGAGCCTATGATTCCTTCCACAGATAACTCACACCAGAATGTTTGCATGGAGGTTAGGTGGGCTTCCCAAGACAACAAGATAACAAATATCTATCTGCCCTTTCTCCCAGTTAGCCACCTGGTTATGATGGCACTGGCTCCTGGCTCAGCTGCTGAGTCAGTGAAGCAGTTATAGCAGGAGAAGACTAGGTGGCCGGTGGCCATCAACGGAAGGACCAAATCTCCACAGTGGGCTTCCTGTTTCAATATGGAGCCACGTCTGTCACCTACTGGACACCATCTCTATTCTGAGCTCATAATTGCCACCCCAGGTCTCAAATGCAGCGCGCAGATACACACTATATGAAACAGTCTCTGATTAACCCCTCTCAATAACTTGCTGACATGGGCTTCTGGATAATCCAGTACATTTACTTTCCAGATGAGAAAACTCCCTCAAAAACACACAGGAGTTGACCCAGAGACAAAAACTGGTTAACAACAAAGTCATATTCACAACCAGCGTCTGGACCAAGAGCACGGTGCCCCACAGAACTGTGCCCATCGAGAAGTCAATATCTCCTGGACTCTCAAAAGATCTGAGCTGATGCCCCCCCTCCCACCTCCTTGCAGCCCCCAAAGATTGTATTTCACAGGATGGCACCGGAGCTGCAGCTCGCGGAGAGGGACATATCTGATCAGAGAACACAGAGCAGAACAAGGGGGAGGAGGGGAGAATGGAGCACATCCTGGCCCACTATACCTTGAGGATGATGTTCCCAATCAGAGAAGCCAGTCCACAGAAAAGACCACATGGGCAGCCCCACGATGAGAAACGTCCCTCAAAGTCCCATTGCCCTAGAGGGGACAACACTGGAGACAAAGTGTGGGAACTGCGCCCGAACTGATCTTGCTACATCGAGGCATGACACTAAGGGAGTGCAGCGGAAGAGAAAGAAAACGGAGCATCAAAGTCCCCGGGGAATACCAAAGGTGGACTTTGTGGTCAGAGCTCGGTGCCCCAACAGACTGGACTGGAAAACACTCCTAAAGTTCACCACACAGTCCTTGTACTAACTATGAGCTTTTCTTTCTTGGTTAGTTTTGTTTTCTTTTAGTGTCATTGGATTTTTGTTGTCTTGGTTTTTTTGGGTTGCTTGTCTTGGTTTTGTGCATGTTATTACCTTTTCTGGTCTGTCTAAATTAGATAGGCTGGATGTCCAATCTGGAGGACAAAACCCAGGACCAACACTTCTGGGGTGTGGGGCATGGGAAAGAGGGAGGTGGGCGTAAAGGAAGCGGTGTTAAGAAACCCAGAAACAAGAGAACAGGAAGTCATGCATATCCGTGGTGAGGTAGATGTAGGAGGCCTGGTAGGGTGGGATCAAGGGTAATGGAACCAAGAAGAATTACTGAAACCCAAAGGAAGACTGAGCATGGCAGTGGGCACAAGAGGAAAATGAAAGGGAAATAGAAGAGCAAGCGAGGAAGCAAGGGCCTGTTATAGAGGTCTTTTAAAAAGTATGTCCATATGTAAATATATTCATATATGAGCATGGGGAAATAGACCTACGTCCATATATTTATAGGTTTCGTATTAAGGTAGCAGATGGACTCTGGGCCTCCACTCAAATACTCCCTCATTGCAAGAATACTTTGTTCTATTAAACTGGCATTCTATGGTGCTCACCTTCCCCACAGGTACACTGAAGACAAAGCTGATGGTGCCCAGCTGTCAAAAGATATAGCGTCTGAGGTCTTAAAAGCTTGAATGTAAACAAGCGGCCACCTAGCTCAGAAGCAACAAAGCCCACATGGAATAATCACACCAGCCTATGAGATCACGAGGTTTCGAAGGGATCAGGTGTCAGGCATCATCAGAACAAAAACATCTTATTGGGAATGAGAAGAGTGCTTGGTAGAGACCCAAAGCCCATTTCCAGACCACTGGACAATACCTTACAGAAGGGTCTCAGAGAGGAGATGAGCCAAGACTAGGTACGAGATAGCAATGATGAAACACAACTTTCCTCCAGTTGCTAAATGCTTTCTCTCCCCCCATTATCATGACCCCAATTCTACCTTACAAATCTGGCTAGACCAGATAATGTACACTGGTACAGATAGCAACTGGAAACACAGGGAATCCAGGGTGGATGAGTCCTTTAGGACCAGTATTATGAGTGAAGACACTGAGAGGGTAAGCGGGAGGGCAGTTTGGAAACGGGGAACTGATTACAAGGATGTACATTTTACTTCAACAGAAAAGTGGGTGAAGGGGGATATCAGACAGTGCAAGATATGACAAAAATTAGTAAATTACCAAGGATTGATGAGTGAGGGGTAGCGCACATGGGGGGTGGGGATGGGAATGAGGAGCTGAGGCCATGGGCTTGGGTGGAGAGTGGATATTTTGAGAATGAGGGAAATGAATGTACAAATGTGCTTTACACAACTGATGTATGCATAGAATGTGTTTAGTGTTGTATGAGCCCCTAATAAAACGTTAAAAAAAAAAAAAGATCTGGGCAGAGGACTCATTCAAGGATCATCTCAGGCTGGATTAGACCCTTCTAAGTAGAAAGTCCTGCATCTGAACAGTATCCACCAGCCATTCATGTCCAGTTCTGCTGCCTCCAAAGAGCCTTCCTGGGTTTGTCAGATCTCTCTGGGGACAGACAGACCTTGGTCCTCTGCTCTGCGTGAGAAAGAATGCATGTAGAAGCCTGATTGTCATCCAAGTGGGTTTTATGAGCATTAGGGAGGCATGGTGGGCAACCCTGGTCAACCCCAGCAGCTGAATTTAATTTACTTGGCATTGGTGGGTCAATCAAGTTGCAGCACTCACCCAGGTGTACCTCCTCTTCCTGGCCGGAAACCTGAACCTCTGAGCACGCACAGTGTGCCACTCCTTCTTGGGCTGCTACCTTGGCCCTCTGGGCATGCATAATGGACACCCCAGTCCCTAGGATAGCTACCTAACATTTGCCCCCTGAAGAGGTATGGACCCAAATCTTTGGGGTACTGGGCGACGACATCTCTAAGTACTTCCTGCTGCAAAAGGGGCAAATGGGGCTCAGAAGGGATTGTCCACTCAGGTCCCAGGATGGATAAAGTTGAGGTTGTTCAGGAAATCGTGGTCCTACAGCTGGCACACTTGGTTTGGAGGCCTTGGTAACCTGAGAACTTCTGGAAAAACAAACAAAAAGACAAAAGGTTGAAGAGTTTAAGTGAGACAAGTCTAAGATTCGGAGGAGGTAGTTCCCTTCAAGTTAGGTGAGTGTCACAAGAAATAAGTATACTTAGGATTATCAGGCATGTGTTTGTTCACTCTAAGTACAGGAACGGGGATTAAAGCATTCACAATTTCCCTAGGAGGGCACAGGGTTTGGGCACTACTAGGTGCAGTGGGATCACTGCTTCATTTATGATCCTAAGGTCTTACACCTGCTGATAAGACCCATCCTTTTTAACCGTATAATGGCTCAATTTTCAATTTTGGGAAAATGTTTTTGTTTTTATTCTTTATTTTCAAAGTTATCTATCTATTTATCTGTCTGTCTATCTATCTATCTATTTATATATACATTTCTTTATATGTTATGGAAATATGCTCAGCGTTATAGAGTTAAATGGTAATATTGGGGTACTACAGGGGGAGTCAACAGTAATCAAAAGTAGAGTAACTGCCTAAGTCATTTTTAATTTTCTTGGCTTCAATTTGAATAAAAGGCTGGTAAATTACCCAGGGACCAAATTTCCCTGGTGCCTCTACTATGGGTAGAATGATCAGGGGTGTGTCAGGGCTGCGAGAATAGTAACCCCTAAGTCCAGGATCCCTTAGGGCAGGGGTCCTCAAACTGTTTACCTAGGGGGCCAGTTCTGTCCCTCAGATCATTGGAGGGTCAGACTATAGTTTTTAAAAAACCTATGAACAAGTTCCTATGCACACTGCACGAGCCGGCTGCTAAGCAGGACAGGCAGAGGCAGCAAAAACACCCTGAGGGTGGAATAAATGTCGTCAGGCCACATGTGCCCCACGGGCCACAGTTTGAGGACGCCTGCCTTAGGGGTTCCTGTGTGCACTGGGGATGAAGGTCTCTACTGCTCCTCAAAAGGAGAAATGCTCTAAATTCTGGCATCTCCGCCCATTTCCCATCACTCTACAGAACTGTTCCAGGTGAATCAGGGTTGGAAGGAAAAGTGTGCCATTCTCTGGCCACCATTCTCCTTTCTCAAATAAAGTTGCATAGTGTATCAGCTTTTGTTTGTCTAGCCTCTGTGTCAACTCTATCCCAATTGGACAGGATTCATGCAAGGGGGCAATTCCTGAGTATGAAGCTGCTAAGTCCCATCTCGAAAGCACAAAACAAGGCTATTTAGAGCTTGCTGCCTCAAGGTCAATAACCCCGCTTCAGAGCAGACCCCTGGTGTGCTATTAAACTGATGCCTCTGACAGGTGCCCCCACCATAGACAAAGGGTCAAAGAGCAGTCACTGTGGGCGACTTTAGGTCCAACCATTTTCTAGACAATAAGCTAGGAGGACCACTGCTTGGGATGGCCCCACAGCCTTCCAAGATGCCTGCTGGCAGGAGCAGACTCTCAAATCTCTGAAGGGAAGGGGCATCTGGCAGCTCAGGGAACCTTTAGGAAAATTGGAATTTCTGGCTGGAACATCATGGCAGCTGAGCTATATTAAGAGCTGTCCCCAAAAGTGCGTGAAGAAACACCACTGAAAGCCGAAAAGTAAGGGTTACCCAGGCTAGGCTTCCGAACGCCTTTGTCTTAAGACTGAGCAACGGAAAACCAGCCAGTAACAAGGAACAAACCTACACTGGTAGAACACTAACCCTAGAACACCTGAAGTTTTCAATGCAGGAAATAATATTTTTTTTGTTTTTATTCTTTACTTTCATTGTTATCAATATATATAACAACCAAAGTATATTTTAAAAGTACAAATTTTCAAAAATATAACCAAATTGTCATATTTATAATATATAATTTTGGTGCCAGATACATTTTAATTAAATGTTACAAAAAAGTCCTGCTCAGTGTTATAGGGCTCAAGCAGCTTGTTTTAAAAACCAGGAGAAAGGCAAAGGGAACGGAGGGTAAAAGGGAAACATTTGGCTGCCGGGACAAGGCAGGGCTATCTCCCAGGCCTAAATCAACCAGCTCCCGAGGCAGTGCCCTTCCACGTGTTTGGACTGGTGGGCACCATTTTGGCCAGGGTCATAGGCCCTGTTTCCCCATGGCGGCTATGTAGGTTCTCTGGGAAAACCATAAAGAGCCTTGATAATGGTGAAGCCATTCTGAACTGACAGAAGCCACCATGAAAGGTAAATAAAGTAGCTATGAACTGTCAATGAACTAGCTGATATTGGGGTGGTAGGCCGTGCAGACGTAGCCCAAGGGAATGTCCCAAAGGAAATGGATGTTCAGAAGGCTTTTGAGAACAAGAGCAGTTTTTGTTCAACTAAGAATGGCTAACCGCAACACCCCACTTCTCTACTCTGCCTGCTTGCACACCTGCACATTGCACAAGTATAAAAACCTTTGGAAAATTCAACTGGGGGCTGCTCAGTCTCCTCTCAAGAGGGCTGACAGACCCTGTGCAGAAAATAAAACTTTTTCTGTTGAACTTGCCGGTGGTCGGAGATGCTTTCTTTCTGGGAATGGACAGTAGCTACAACATTTCGAGGTGCACCGAGATCCGAGTGCCACTGTCGGAGCCTGCTTAGAAAGGGGAACCAGGACATCCTGATCTGATCCCTTAAATTCATGTGTGGATTGACATTGCCACTAAGAAGCCAACATATATAAAAGACTTACTTCCTCCCCCAACATAAAGAGTTCTTGTTTCCAAGATTTCAGTAAACATGGCAGGACCGGAAAAACAACCTGTCCAAGTTCCTAAAACCACCAAGGTGGAGGCTGTCCCTGTCCCTCCCCCCTCCCTTCCCCCTTTCCCTACCTGTCTGATTTATCCCATTTTGCAAGAGGACTCTGGGAGCAGGAGAGCTGGCTTCCGACCCTTGGTGCCGCTGCCACCCTATCAGGTTCCCAAGGGGCCGGAGAGAGGAATACTCACAGCCTCTTTTTGAGCCCCCCCACCCCACAACAAATACACTAGGGCAGGCATGTCTTAACAACCCCCAGAGAAAGATCACTCAGCAGCAGCCATTCTCCCCTTAAGGCAAGCAGCCCCCAAACCTGGGAAGACTCCCGAATCCCTTTTTCAGTATATGTTCCCTTTTGTTCCAGGGGTTTGTATAATTGGAACCAACAAAACCCCTTTTTTCTGACAAACCATAAGGTCTGATTTCTTTGCTAGATATGGTTTTCCATACTCATCAGCCCACCTGAGGTGATTTCCTGCAACTTCTCCAGGTGCTGTTCATATCAGAGGAATGGGACCCCTTCCAGAGAGGCCCAGAAGGCAGTCAATGGACCTAATGGTCAGCCAGCGGGCACTCCCCACTTGAGAGAAATTTTTTTCCCCACTGCACAACCAATGTGGGATCCAAACTCCTAGCAAGGCCCAGAGGGCTTAAGCAGATATCACCAGTTGCTCTTGCAGGGCCTCCGCTTAACCACTAGGAAGCCTATAAATTTATCTAAGGTCAGTGAGAATTCTCAGGCTCCTACAAGAGAATGTCCGCCTGCCTTTTTAGAGTGGCTGATGGACGCCTACGGGCTTTATACCCCTATTGACCTGAAAGCCCCCTGAGAACAGGAGGGAAGTAAGTATTGCCTGTATTATTCAGTCAGTCTGCCTCAGACATGAAAAAGAAGTGGGAAGGGTTTGAAGGGAAAAATCCTAGTGATTTGGTAGAAGTGGCTCATTGAGTGTATAACAACAGAGACAAAGAAACTAGCTAAAATACTAGTAATTGCCATGAGAGACCCCAGAGGCTCAGGAAAAGGAGAGCATGGCCCACTCACGGAGAGACTAACCTGTGGGCACCACCAAGCCCCGAAGAAGGATCAATGTGCCTACTGCAGGAAAGAAGGACATTGGAAACATCAGTCCCTTGAAAACGCCAGGAGAGGTGCACGACCCTCCACTAGAGAGGACGGGCCTCATTCACACCTAGAAAGACCCAAGCAGGAGACAATAATGCTTGAAGAAGCTGAATGAAGGTGTCAGGGCTGTTTCACTTGGCCTCCAGGATCCCACGCTAACACTCCAAAAAGGGGGCCAGCCAGTAAATTTCTTGGTGGACACAGGGGCCACCTTCTTGGTTTTGGAAAAGACTACAGGTGCATTGTCAAAAGGAAAGATTTTAATTACAGGTGCCACATGGCAGACCCAAGCATACCCATGGACAACGGCCAGAATAACAGATTTAGCACAAGAGACAGTTCCACACTCCTTCCTGGTAATGCCTCAGGGCCCCTTTCCCCTAATTGGTCGGGATTTATTACGATAAATGGTGGCCATGATTACTTTCTCATCTGCTGCAACCACCTTAACCCTTGAACTTGAAAAGGCAAAGGTTTTGCTCACCGCTCCACTGCCAGAGGGATATGTGTTTTATCAAAGAGCAGAAGAAACCTCCTCAAAGGAACTTCTTGATAAATGGCTAAAAGATATTCCTTTTGTTTGGGCAGAGAACAACCTGCCAGACCTTGCTGAACATCAGGTGCCTGCGGTCGTACAACTTCTGAGCTCAGCCACACTGGTGAGTGTCAAGCAAAACCCTACTCCCTGGAAAGCACAGGTGGGTATTGCTGTTCACATATGCAGACTAAAGAGGACAGGCATTTTGGTGCCCTGCAAGTCCACATGGAACGCTCCCCTGCTGCCCATGCCGAAACCGGGAACTGAGGACTTCCAAATGGTGCAGGATCTCGGAGAGGTAAATGCGAGGGTAGAAACTGTCCACTCCACGGTACCAAACTCCGAGACCCTCCTGAGTACTATCCCATCAAACTGAATTTGTTATACTGTTTTGGACTTAAAGGATGCTTTGTTCTCCATACCCTTGTCCTCTGTACGTCAACCCAATGAAGACTTACAGGAATACAAGGAGGAACACCCCCAAACCCCCTTGCTCCAGTATGAAGATAACCTCCTCCTGGCCTCCGAAACCCTGGAGGAATGCCCAAGTGCTACCGAGGACCTGTTAATAGTCCTTGGCCAATTGGGGTCCAGGTAATCTGCAAGAGAGGCTCAACTGTGTGTCAATAAAACTGTATACCTAGGCTACCAACTGGAGGAGGGAAAACAGACCTTGTCCCCCAGCCGCACTGAGGTGATCCTCAAAATCCCAGTCCCTGAGACTAAGAGGCAGGTGTGAGAGTTTCTAGGATTTGTGGGGTACTGTCCATTGTGGAATTTGGGATTTGAGGGATTAGCCAAACTCCTATATGCAAGTACTGGGGAAAGGAAAAAACTTCAATGGACTGAAGTAGAACAGCAAGCCTTTGAATCCTTAAAAACGTCGTTCATATGGGCACCCTCTCTTCCCCTTCCAGACATAGAAAATCCCTTCCAATTGTCTATGAGGCCAGGGGCACAGCAAAAGGAATGCTAACTCAGAACTTGCAGCCATGAAAGAGACCTGTGGCCGATCTTTCAATCACACTAGACTCTGTAACTGCAGGATGGCCGAGCTGCATGCGAGCTGAGGCTGCCACGGCCATCCTAGTTATAGAAGCTAGGAAGCTTACACTGGGGCAGGATATTGCTGGGGTAGGGGGACCTATGGTTGAGCCCCTCCTAACAAGTCCCCTGGACCGGTGGATCTCGAATGCCAGGATTATACCACAAATCCCCAAGGTAATGGCCATGACCATGCCATCCCAAGTGTTACTGCCACAACCTACATACTCGGAAAATGATCTAAAGGTAAGCCAAGAGCTGGGCTGCCAAAGAAACTCGGAGCATCCAGGTGGCTGCTCCATCCTGATGGAAGAAGATTCATGCCAGAAGCTCTGGGAGAGATCTGATTCAAGGACTACATGAAGGTATGCACTCAGGATCCTCTAAATGGTCTCAGTTGCTCCTCAGGTACTTTTACATACCCAGGCTTGGACACTGGGTGGCAGATGACACCACTGTTGCTTGCACTGTGCTCGCTCGGGGAAACATCCCTAGAAAAGAAAAGGAGCAACCCCAACCACAAGCTCGAGGTAGTACTCCTGGAGAATTCTGGGAGGTGGACTTTATGGATATCAAACTTAGAAAGTATGGCTACGGGTATTTGCTGGTGCTAGTGGACACCTATTTTGGATGGGTGGGAGCCTTCCCAACAAAGAAGGACACTTCTGCCACTGGGTGTAAATTATTAGTAACTAAAATTGTCCCTAGATTTGGCTTCCCACCACCTTGGGGTCCAACAATGGCCCAGTATTCATTGCTCAAATTACTAAAGTATTAGCAATGCTTCTAAATATTAACTGGAAGCTCTACTGGGCTTATAGGCCCCAAAGTTCAAGGCAAGTAGAAAGAATAAACAGAACCCTAAAGGAATTGTTAGTTAAGTTGCATTTAGAAACTGGCGAGAACTGGATTGATCCTTTCTTTACCTTTTGCCCTACTTCGAGTCCGATGCACTCCCTATGTGAAAAGCACGACCCCGTTTGAATTTAAGTTTGGCAGACCTTCCCCAATTCTCCCAAGACTGAAGGAAGTAGAAGTAATGGAAGTCACTACTTGTTCCTTCATGAAGTGCCTGCAGGCTGTCCAGCAGGTGAGACAAATCATCTGCTCCGACACCTTCATTTTGGGCCCAACCAAGGGAAAGGTGAAGAGGCAGCCCACAACTTGCAACCTGGAGACTGAACGTGGGTAAAGAAGCACTGACCCGAGACCTTAGAACCTAGGGGGACTGGCCCATACTAGGTGATACTTATAACACCAACTGCTATTAAAGTAGTGGGGAAGGGGCCGTGGATTCATCAGTCACAAGTCAAAAAAAGCCCTCCCTGAGCATATCCTGAAAAGATGAACACTCAGAAAGACAGAAAAACCCTCAAAATTAAGGCTTTACAGAACTTAATTGTTTTTGTCTGAGCATTGCTGACAGCACCCGCCATTTCGCCCAACCACAAACACATCTGTGGACTGCTACTCGAACCTCCAACAGTGAATATGTAACTTCTTACACTGGGTCTGACCCCCGTTTCCGCTTTGATTTGTTTGATTTGCTAGGAAAGAGCTGGCATTCCGGATCCTTTAAAGGTAAAGGGCACAATGGGGCCCATAACCGGAATCCCGTCCTATGGGTGCGGAATACCCTCTATAGAAAGAAGGCTCCAAACACACCATTTCTATAGATGCCCGGCTCATGGGCTCCCTAACTGCCAAGGGGAGGGACATTGCCATTGTGCAGCTTAGGGTTGTGAAACTATCATCTTCAGGGTGGAAACTTGTTAAAGACGACCCTATTGTTTTTACAAGAATGGGACTCAAGTCGGAGGGGTTTGATCCCACCACGTGTATGGTTTCCAAATGTAACCCAATAAGAACTGGATTCAAGCGTTATTGGGTTCACTGGGAACACATGGGGAATTCAGTATTATGTAAATGATAGAGATCCCGGGACAACCTTTACTATGCAGCAAAGTAAAATATGGCAACTTCCTGTCCATAAATAGGCCCAAACCTGGTGATAAATCCTGAAGAGCCACAGCTGGGTGTCATTAAGATTCCTTTGCCGCACCCTCCAGACTCTTCAGTAACTTTCCCGTTCACTGCCAGCCCAACTCAAAGGGCCCTTCCCATTCAGGAGCCACCTCAAGGTTCTGTGTTTGATACTCTGGATGCTGTATTCCAATTTATGAACTCAAATCCTAACCTCGCAACTGATTGTTGGCTTTGTCTGAACCCTGCTCCCCCTTACTCGGTAGGCACAGCTACAAATAGCACTATTGGTGCAGAGCGTAATCCAATTAGAAATGTTAGTAAGAAGGATTACACGAAGCAGCAGTCTGTAGGTGAGGTTAGAGTGGACTCAACTCTAGCTCACTTTAAAAGATTACCAAGGGCGAAGACTGTTTTTATTCATCTAATTATCCCTTTAATATATCAAAATATCAAGATTTTTGCCTTCAAGCTGTTCCTATTGAACCAAATGGTGATCCTTATTTGTTATCTGCCCCAACGGGTACTTGCTTTACTTGTTCCACAGGACTAGCACCCTGTCTCCTTTCCCCAGTATTAGCAGCAGACCCGGGTATTTGTGTCCTAGTGCATGTTATTCCTCAAGTGTACCTGTGTTCTGGTGAAGGAGGTAGGGATAACTTTGGAATTTCTGGATGAGCTAAAAGAGCCCCAATGTCAGTCCCACTGTTAACGGGGCTTGGGATTATGGGATTAGCTGCAGTCGGGTCAGTTGCTTTAATACAAGGAAACTTAAACTATCAGACTCTTAGTCAGCAAATTGCTTTAGATTTACAGGGATAAAAATACCATGTTTCCCATTTAGAAAGATCCTTAGACTCCCTTGTAGAAGTGTGTTGCCAAACTGCCGAGGGCTTGACTTGCTCCTTTTGAAACAAGGAGTGTTGTGCATGGCATTAGGAGAAACTTGTTTTATGCAAACCATTCAGGAATCATTAAAGATAGTTTAGCCCTGGTTAGGAAAAGATTAGAGGAAAGAGTCAAGAAAAGAAATGAAGAAACCAATTGGTTTGAAAAGCTACTTAATTGGGCAACCTGGCGAACCACCCTAGTAACGCCCCTAGCCGGATCCCTAATCCTCCTCCTGCTAAACCTCACGTTTGGACCAATAATAACCAATAAGCTAGTGGCAGTCCTCAAACAGAAAGTACAAACCATAAAACTCTTAGTGCTGAGCCCACCATACACTGGGCTGGCTACCGCAGATTCAATGATTTGAACTCGGCTAAGAAGAGGAGGGAATGTAGCAGCTCTGGGCAAAGCTTAAACAGCCTTGACAAGAGAAGTCATTTTGAGCTGATAGAAGCCATTATGAACAGTAAATAAACTAGCTATGAACTGTCAACGAACTAGCTGATATTGGGGAGGTAGGCTGTGCAGACGTAGCCCAAGGGAACGTACGGAAGGAAAGACCAGAGCAGGTAATGTTCAACTAAGAATGGCTAACTGCAACACCCTGCTTCTCTACCTGCTTGCATACCTGCACATTGCAAAAGTATAAAAACCTTTGGAAAATTAGACTGGGGGCCACTCAGTCTCCTCTCAAGAGAGCTGACAGTCTCTGCGCAGAAAATAAAACTTGTTCTGTTGAACTTGCCCGCGGTCTGGGTGGCTTTCTTTCTGGGAAGAGACAGTAGCTACAACAGACACAGGTGGCGCCATTCTGCCTGGGAGTGGAGTCATGTGGCTGGGAAAATGGAAGCCGCAGATTGTGGCCTAGCCGAAAGCCAGCCTGGAGCCAACCACCCAGCCAGAGACCGGCCCAAACCAACAGGGTAGATGTGGGCGCTCCCAGCCATCCTGATTGGCGGAGCCGCAGCACACCACTGTGTCCCAGTCTTGGTGCAACAGACTCCATTTTGAGGCCTGCACCTCCATCTTAGCTCTCAAGACTGACCCCTAACCGACCTCCCCTCCCCTGCTCTACCCCAAATTCCTGGAACCAGCTCGTCCCAAAGCCAGAATGTTTTCTGAATATATGGTCACTCCACCCCTCCCTCACATATAGATAAGATTAACGACCCCTCTGAAGCACCTATGTGCGCAGATCCTCCCCAGCCATGATCAAAATACTCTACGGACAACCTTTTCTTTTCTCGCCTCTTCCTGCAACTGATTGCCCTCTGCTAGCTTCGTACCTTCCATACTTGTCCTTGCTCCGCAACCTTCTTAGACAACACGAAAACTCCCCCATCCCTGAACCATCTCCGACCTCTGCTGATCACCAAAAACCAGTGCATCCTGGAAATGCTGTGTTAATTAAATCCCTAGCACCCAGACCCTTAGCACCCCGGTGGGAAGGCCCTTACACCGTAGTGCTCACTACTCCCTTGGCAGTCAAGGGTCTTGGAATAGATTCCTGGGTACATTTGTCCCGAGTCAAGGCAGCAGTGAACTCTGACCATGGCTCCCAGTGGTCTGACTCAGTCTAGTGGTCCTATGTCTCTCCGCCTCACTCGCCTCACCAAGCCAGCCAGCTAAACCTAACATAATTTCCCCTTTTGCTAGCGATTTTACTTGACTGAAAACTATACCAATTACGCCCGCACTAAGCATTATGATTATTTGCTGGCCACCGCTGACTGCCCACCCACAGGGTGCAGAACACCCATATACTTAAATTTCACTGACTTTAAGCGGCATCAAGGAAAAGCTGATCCCATTATTTGCTACCTGTATGACCAGAAGGCAACTACCCAATGTGCAAAAAGGTGAATACAGAAAAATGTAGGGTGTCCTTGGTCTTCCTGCCAGATACTTTACCTTTCCCTTTGTCCCCAGGGATGATTCTACTACCATAAATCTAAATACACTCTCACAATCCCAGACCCCTGGGATAGCCGCTGGACACCTCTGGTTCCAGGAGCGTGGTACGCCACTCGCCGAGAGAAATTTCCAGACGCCAAACTCTATGTATGGAGGTCGCTACTCCAGGTCCAATCCACCATCCACTGTAATATTCAGATCCAAGACCTTCAACTCACTAAGCAAATTTCTAAACCTTCTGAGTCTCCCTTCTCCCAGCTTACCCTGCTACAGCAGGGACTGGCCATCGCCACTTTGCTGGACTAGCCAACCTCTCCACCTGCTGCATGTGTGCAGCCCTAGAACGCCCTCCTCTGGTAGCAGTACCAGGTCCTGCCCTGTCATTTTCATCCAACGTAAAGACCACAAAACCCATAACCATCCCCAATATTCCTCTGTACATCCAACCAGAAAACACTCAAGTGCCCTTTTGCTACTCCAATCCATCGACACAGACATGTAATGTCACCCAAATCCCCTCCAAACCACTAACAGCGCCAGAAAAAAATTTTCTTTTGGTGCAACTATACACTAAGCATTTAAACATCAGTTCTACCTTACCCTTTTGTGCCTGCCCGTCACTCTGGTTCCGCAGCTCACTACATACACTCCGGCTGAGGTCCAGGACAAATACATCCAGGTATACAGTCGCCAAACTAAAAGAGCAGTTTTTCTTCCGATAGCAGTGAGAATCTCCTTAGCCTCAGCAGCAGGTGCAGTAGGACTCAGCGGCGGGACCCTTAGAACCTCTATCACCACAGCAGACAAGTTATCCACACGCTTCCAGCTGGCAGTTGATGCCTCTGCCAAATCTCTAGCCTCCCTGCAGAAACAAACAACCTCTGTTGCCCAAGTTGCCTTGCAGAGCCGCTGCACTTTAGACCTCATCACTGCTGAAAAAGGAGGAACCTGCTAATTCCTCCAGGAGGAATGCCGTTATTACATCAATAAGCTGGGAATTGTGGAAACTAGAGTCCAGACCCTCAACAAGCTAAACCGTGAGCTGCAAAACAACAGATTCAGAACAGACGGATCCTCTTCCTGGTGGAACTCTTCTCTGTACTCCTTCCTAGCCCCCATACTAGAACCCATAATTTTAGTAGTAATTTTGCTCTTAATTGCTCCTTGTCTCATTCAGCTCCTGCAAAGTTGACTCCGCGAAATCACCCGTATAGCAGTCCACCAGCAACAACAACCTCTCCACCCTGTGCCAGGCCGCAACTCCCAGTACTCTGCCTGGAAAAGCCCCTCCCCTTGCTCTTCGCCCACTACCCACAGGAAGCAGTTACAGAAATGGACTAATGTTGTCCCTTTTCCCTATAGGGTCAGTCTAAAACGTCCTGTCTTGGCACAACAGACTCCATTTTAGTTCTCAAGACTGACCCCTAACTGACCTCCCCTCCTCTGCTCAACCCCAAATTCCTGGAACCAGCTCCTCCCAAAGCCAGAAGGTTTTCTGAAGATATGGTCACTCCACGCGTCCCTGACATATGTAGGTAAGATTAACGACCTTCTCCCTTTGGAAGCACCTGTGTGCGCAGATCCACCCCCCCCCCCAAGCTATGATTCTCCCCAGCTGTGCCTGCCAGCAGTGGGCATAAAAACGCCGCCAGGATTTTTTCCCTGGCGTGGCTTCAATAGCTCAATACCCTGAGTTGCTGAACCCGCCACAAGTTCGCAATAAAGCCTGCTTCTAAAACTTAATTAATTGGGTCTTTGATTCTGTTTTCGAGTCCAAATAAACTTTTACACTGAGCCTCGAGAAGGCTTTGGGAGTCAAAATCCTCCCAGCCTCCAGGCAGCAGCGTCCCAGCCCCCTCCCAAATGCAGCCCGGGAAGGCAGGCACAGAGAGGCACATCAAGTCCCGCACACCAGCAAGAAACGGCGCAAAGACCAACACCAGCAAGAAACGGCGCAAAGACAGACACCAGCAAGAAACGGCGCAAAGACCGACACCAGCAAGAAACGGCACAAAGTCCGACACCAGCAAGAAATGGCGCAAAGACCGACACCAGCAAGAAACGGCGCAAAGACCGACACCAGCAAGAAACGGCGCAAAGACCGACACCAGCAAGAAACGGCGCAAAGACCGACACCAGCAAGAAACGGCGCAAAGACCGACACCAGCAGGAAACGGCGCAAAGACTGACACCAGCAAGAAATGGCGCAAAGACCGACACAAAAGGCTGGGGCTGCGGCAATACGCTACAAGCGTCCCCAGGGGCCTCCACCGTATTGGGTGGGGCGCCACTTGGATTGGCTCACCTAGGCCAGGTGAACTCAACCCAACAATTCTCCCAAGGGTGGTGAGGTGAAAGGAGCCCAGAGGGGCCCACAACCCGTGAGACCAGCATGGGAAGGCCCACTCCTGGGCCCGGCTTACCTCATAGCTTCCAGTCACACAGCACCGCTTCTGTTCGAACATCACCGCTTCTGTTGGACCTCACCTGGGGCAGGTGTGCCTCGGTCCTCGGCTCCACGCCAGAAACAGCTCACGCCGAGGCCTGGTTTGGGATCCTCTTGAGTTTTATGAGCGGTTAGGGAGGCGTGGTCGATGACGTAGTTCGACCTCATTGGCTGTATTGTTGAATTGAATTCACCTGGCCTAGGTGAGCCAATGTAGGTACAGCGCCCACCCAGGCATAGCTCCCCCTGCTGGCTGGAAACCTGAACTTCTGAGCATGCAGTGAGCCTCTACTTCATGAGCCGGTAGCTCAGACCTCTGAGCTTGTGTAATGGGCCTGCCAGTCCCTATGCTAGCTCCCTAACAGGTTTTCCAGCCAAAGGTCTGCCTTCTGGGGCTGTTCTACAGAAAGCACTTGGTTCCTGACCCCTACGCATTCAGGGTGGTGGATGCCCTTGCTTCCATGCTTGCTTCTATGTAATTCTGGAATGGTCCTTGTTTCACACGGTCGGCGAGGTCAGGAATTCTGGGCTGGTTGGCTACCAGGCACAAAATAAATAGCCAACGGATTGAAATCTCAACCCCTATATTGGTTTATTATGGAC
The DNA here is from genome assembly GCF_050624435.1 of Tenrec ecaudatus. Taxonomy (NCBI): domain Eukaryota; kingdom Metazoa; phylum Chordata; class Mammalia; order Afrosoricida; family Tenrecidae; genus Tenrec; species Tenrec ecaudatus. The sequence goes on from NW_027458669.1 coordinate 413,801, forward strand.
CACACAGACTTGTCTTCTGGAACTTCCCTCCTCAATTTCTGAACCCTTGAACTCCTTGCCACCTCTATGTGGAAAACAAGGATTCCAAACTCCGATCACCACATCTGCCTGCCCCCCCCAGTCCCTCTGTGGTCCCCCTTGTCTTCCAGAGGTGCATTGTCAACCAGCAAAGTCGGGCCTCTCCATTTCTCAGAAGCTGCAGATTGTTACGTGACATCACCCTGTGTTTAAATGTTAGTGATTATGCTATCTAAAAAACAAATCTGAGCCAACTGGGGACAAACAAAACTCATTTCAAACACCAGCTCTGTCTCCCATAAGGTCCCGTGTACAACTGCTACAACACAACAGTGGGTCCTGCTGGGTCTCTACTATCATCTGGGAGGAAGGCTATTTATTACCGGGAATCCTACCTTGGTCCCTTGGTGTTAATTGCAGACTCACTGGGTGACGGATTGTATCTGACACGCACCATGTTTCCCGCAGCAAACACAACACTTTGTCAAACTCCGTTTGGTATTGCTCCATCCCTCCATCATTCTCCCTAATGACAAAAATAATTAACACATTCATATAAAAGCACAGGATGAGGAGAGCTTTAATTTATTCATCTAGTTCAGGGTCCTCCCTGTTATCAATATATGACAAGTTAATGTCATATATTAATTAAAAAGCAACAGTGAAGCAATTTAGGAAACTGAGGGATTGTCATGGGTCCTGGTTGTGACAGCATGTTTTGGGCATCATGGAAGATTACAGATTTGCCTTCTGTGGTATCTCATATCCATCATCCAAAAACTACCTGCTCTTAAGGGTAGAGAGAGTGAGCTTGTCTTTGAAAAAGGTGCCTGGGTCTCTTTTCCGGTTGCCGCAGCGCTAGGAACCATGAGTACCAAAGTCTCTCGCGACACCCTCTACGAGGCGGTGCGGGAAGTCCTGCACAGGAAGCAGCGCAAGCGCCGGAAGTTTTTGGAGACGGTGGAGCTGCAGATCAGCCTGAAGAACTACGACCCTCAGAAGGACAAATGCTTCTCTGGCACCGTCAGGCTTAAGTCCACCCCGTGCCCCAAGTTCTCAGTGTGTGTCCTTGGGGACCAGCAGCACTGTGACAAGCGAAGGCCGTGGAGATCCCTCACATGGACATCGAGGCGCTCAAGAAGCTCAACAAGAATAAGAAGTTGGTCAGAAAGCTGGTCAAGAAGTATGATGCCTTTTTGGCCTCAGAGACCCTGATCAAGCAGATTCCTCGAATTCTGGGCCCGGGCCTGAACAAGGCCGGGAAATTCCCTTCCCTGCTGACCCACAATGAGAACATGGTGGCCAAGGTCGACGAGGTGAAGTCCACCGTCAAGTTCCAGATGAAGAAGGTGCTGTGTCTGGCAGTGGCAGTTGGCCATGTGAAGATGACAGATGATGAACTCGTGTACAACATCCACCTGGCTGTCAACTTTTTGGTTTCGCTGCTGAAGAAGAATTGGCAGAATATCCGTGCTTTGTACATTAAGAGCACCGTGGGGAAACCCCAGCGCCTGTACTAAGCTACGGTTCAATAAACTTTATTGTTCCTGTTTAAAAAAAAAAAAAGAAAGAAAAAAGTGCCTGGGTTTGGTAGCTGCTCACAGGATAGCAGGTGTAACGTATTATGAGAATTTAACAAGGCTCTGAGAAGACGGTTATTGGAAGTTCTGGCTGGAGGGCAAGGCCATGACTCCTGAAAGATTCTGGATCCAAAAGTCAAGTCAGAACTGGATGCCACAGACTTTCTCAATCCAGCCCTCTTTGCCCCTCCCCTAAGGCCAATACATTTCTTTTTTTTTTTCTTTCATTATTTATGTATTTATTTTAATCGTTTTATTGGGGCTCATAAGGCTCTTATCACAATCTGTACATACATCAATTGAGCAAAGCACCCTTATACATTCGTTGCACTCATCACTCTCATAATTCACCTTCCACTTGGGTTCCTGGAATCAGCTCGGTTTCCCTTTTTTTTTCCCCATCCCCCTCCCTCCCCGATCCCACCCCTGGTCCCTTGATAATTTATAAATAATTATTACATCTTATCTTACACTCCCCGGCGTCTCCCCTCACCCGCCTCCCCCTTGCCAATCTCCCAGAGAGGAGGTTACACATAGATCTCTGAGATCGGTTCTCCCTTTCTACATGCCCTTCCCTCCTGGTGTCGCCACTCCCACAGCTGGTGTTGAGGGGTTCGTCTGTCCTAGATTCCCTGTGCCTCCAGATCCCCACTGCACCGCTGTACATCCTCTGGTATAACCAGGTCCACAAGGCAAGGTAGGATTAGGGTCATGATGATTGGGAGGGGAGGAAGCGTTCAGGAACTAGAGGAAGGTTTTGAGTTTCATTGTTGCTACACTGAACCCTGAGTGGCCCATCTCCTCCTCACTACCCCTCTGGAAGGGGTGTCCAGCTGTCTACAGGTGGGCGTTGGGTCCCCATCATGCACTCCCCCTCTTTCACGGTGATGTGATTCTCACCACCACCCCACCTTTGATGTTGGAGACCTGGTCTCCTCTGTCCTTCATGATCACCTATGTTGGTGTGCTGCTTCCGTGTGGGCTCGGTTGCTTCTGGGCTAGATGGCCGCTTGTTTGCATTCAAGCCTTTAAGTCCCCAGACGCTATATCTCTCAGTAGCCGGGCACCATCCGCCTTCTTCACCACACTTGCTTATGCACACTTTCGTCTTCAGCCATTATGTGAGAGAGGTGATCACACAATGATTGATTTTGTTCCTTTGTATCTGCTACATGGTCCATTCAACACCTTGTATTCGCTTAGGCCGTGTGCTTCTTCTCTGTGGGCTTTGTTGCTTCTGAGCTAGATGGCCGCTTATTTGCCTTCAAGCCTTTAAGACCCCAGACGCTATATCTTTTTTTGATAAGCCGGGCACCATCAGCTTTCTTCACCACATTTGCTTACACACACGGCTGTCTTCAGTGATCATGTCGGGAAGATGGGTATCCTGCAATGGCTGCTTAGCAGGGTGAGGTGCTATTGTATTGGGGGATTATGCATGAGGAGACCCAATGTCCATCTGCTACCCTACTACTGAACCTATAAATATATGCATATAAATCTATTGCCCCCATAATCATAAATATGTTTACATATGTACATGTCTGTATTTAGGCTTCTCTGTATGCACTTTGCCTCCTACTCCTTTCCTCTATTTCCTTTCGCTTTCCTCCCGACCCATTACCATGTTTAGCCTTCATTCTGGATTCAGTAGTTCCTCTCAGTTACCTTGCTCTTGGTCACTCCCTTCCAGTCCTCCCCTCCCCTCCCTCCTCTGGTTTTGAACCATTCGCTGTTCCCTTGTCCCTGTGTTGGGCGACACCTCCTCCCTTCCCCTACCTCCCACGCTCTCATGTCCCTCCAGGACCGTTGGTCCTGTTGTTTTCTTCTCTCATTATTTGTCCAGCCTATCTTGTCTAGGTGGACCTGCTGACATAGTAATACGTGCATACAAATGGATATGACTTTGACTGCGCCCAAGTGGCCCATAAGAACATGGCTTTGACAGAAGCAACATCGACACGCTGATAAGCAGAAAAGCCACTAGCATACAAAATTTACTGGGTAAAAAAACAAAACAAATTTAAAAAGACTAAACAAAAAGATAGCAAATATTAAAAGAAAAAATTGCTAGTAGTTCAAGGTCCTTTCATTGGCCTTTAGGAGTGTTTTCTAGGTGTAGCTTGTGAGGCGCCACGTCCTGGCCCAGAAGACCATCCTTTCTACTCCCTCGGGCTCCCTTTGCTCTGCTTCCTCCGCTGCTCCACTGCATGTCCCCAGTGTTTGCCTCAGTGTGGCGGGGTCAGCTCAGTTGCCCATCCCCCATTGTGTCTCAGGTGCTGTCCCGTGTAGGGCCATGTGTTGGTGCAGGATGTCATATCTCGTAGTGTGGTCAGCTGAATGGTCCTCTCTGTATGATGGGCTCTTCTAGCTGGTCTATCGACTTTGGGCTTGGTGGACCCAGGTGTACTCCACTATGTCCTTTCTCCTTCTTTTGTTTCAGCTTCCTTCTGGATGTGGTGTGGTGGGTCAGTTCCTTTCCCACTCCAGACAATCTATTTTTGTTTTCTGTGGTATTCCCTTCGAGTGTGGGGGTCGGCCTAATTCTGGTTTGGGCCGGCTTGTCGTCCAGCCTCTTTGTGTAGACCTCTGTACTTTGCGTTGTCCTCCTTGTTTGGTGTGTCGTGTTGGGGTCCGTATGCATGTTCCAAATCTGTGGGGACATAACCGATACTCGCCCCCGGGTGGGTTAGTACCCTGCCCCCCCCCATACCATCCATTCGGATTCTCCCCCTCCCGGTTCTCCCTCTCCCTACCCCACTACCCCTTCTTTATGCTGGGCTCTTATGTACCTCCCTAGGTGTGGCCTGTCCTCCCTCCAACTATCTATGCTTCCTCCCGTTTATTGTGGGATGGATGTTTATTCTTCTATTTCTGTCATGCTGATTGTACTTATCTCAGGGGACTCATGTTGTACCTGTCCCTTTGGGTCTGGCTTACCTCGCTTAACATAATTCCTTCCAGCTCTTCCCATGAAATAACGTGTTTCATGTGCTCATCGGTGCTTTTCAGTGCTGCATAATACTCCATTGTGTGTATGTGCCAAAGTTTGCTAATCCACTCGTCTGTCGATGGAAACTTAGGCTGTTTCAAAGTCTTTGCCATTGTGAATTGTGCCGCAATAAACATTGGAGCGCATATGACTGGTCGTGTTTTATTTGCTGCTTCAACCGGGTATATGCCCAGTAGAGGGATGGCTGGGTCATGAGGTAGATCAATTTCCATTTTCTTTAGGTATCGCCAGATTGCTTTCCACAGTGGCTGTACAAATGTACACGACCACCAGCAGTGGAGGAGGGTTCCTACTTCACCACAGCCCCTCCAACACTTGTTGCTCTCTGATTTACTGATCTGGGCTAGCCTCAGGGGTGTTAGGTGGTATCTCATGGTTGTTTTGATTTGCATTTCTCTTATGGCAAGGGACTTCGAGCACTTTCTCATATGTTTATTGGCCATATTGATCTCCTCTCTAGTGAAAGTTCTTCTCATTTCTTTTGCCCACTTCCTTAGGGGGTTAACTGTTTTCCTCTTTTTGCAGGTCACGATGGTGTTGTAGATTTTAGTAATGAGCCCTTTGTCTGATGTGTCATTACTAAAAATCTTCTCCCAGTCTGTGGGTTGCCTTGTCACCCTCTTGGCAAAGTCTTTCGAGGTGCACATGCATTTTATTCTTATTAGATCCCATTTGTCGATTTCCAATTCACCTGTGTGTGTCCCCTTCCCTGTTGCAGTGAGCCTATGTGCTCCCTGGGCCAGTACGCTGAGATTAGTCCCGATTCCCTCCTTAATGGTCCTGATGGTTTGGGGTTTGACTTCTAGATCTGTGATCCACCTTGAGTGTATTCTTGTGCATGGGGTGAGGTAGACGTCTTATTTCAACTTTCTACATGTGGATATCCATTGTTTCCAGCACCACTTATTAAAGAGGGCATCTGCTTCCCACTTGACATTTTTGGGACCCTTGTCGAAGATCAGTTGTCTATATGCTGATGATTTTACTCCTGGGCTTTCTATTCTTTTCCACTGGTCTGAGTGTCTATCATTGTGCCAGTACCATGCTGTTTTGACCACTGTAGCTGTGTAGTAGGCATTGAAATCAGGTAGGGCGAGTCCTCCAATTGTGTCCTTCTTCTCGAGGAGTTCTCTGCTAATTCTGGGTTTCTTCCCTCTCCATATGAAGTTGGTGGTCAGTTTTTCCAATTCTTTGAAGAAGGTTGAGGGTAATTGGATTGGTATAGCAGGCCAATACATTTCTAAGGGTTATGGATTCTACTTCAGAATCGTTCTCAATCTCAATCCCAGGGCCCTCTTCACCATTGCTGGCTAGACCTGTTCACCTCTTGCCATATGTGTGTGTGTGTGTGTGTGTGTGTGTGTATCACACACACACACACACACACATATGGGTTTATTGTAAGTCTGGGTCTGTAGGTTTCTCGGGTGGGAAATGTCTCGGTCCTTGGCTACACACTAGAAAGAAATTCACACCAAAGCCTGGTTGGTGATCCGAGTGGGTTTATATACAGGAGAGAAGAAGGTTCCGGCGTTACAGTTAACTGAACACGGGCACCCTTATGACACTGCACACCCAGCCCTGCTGAGCGGAAGGCAGAGAAGCAGCTGAAGGGAAGGTTCCAGCCTTTTAAGGGCTTTCAGCTGTGAGGCGTCAATTAAGCTCTCCTGGCTTGGCCTTGAATTGGTGCATGCCCTTTAGCCTGCATTGGCTTCCAACCTCCTGTAGGGGGCCCCCTAAGCATGGAGAGGAACAACCCCTTGTCTTGCTACCTAACAGGTCTACATTCCTGTATGGTTACATTGAGATGGAAGTAGCCCCTTTAGACAGCCTGTGAGGTTCACCAGGAGCCACAGGCCCCAGCGTTCCCTGTTACCACCTTAAACCTTAAACTACTGTTGGAGTTTATATTATTTGTGCGGGTCTGTGGACATGGAATGTTTCCATGCCAGACCCTGAAGTTGCACAAATAAGCATCCAGAACAGAACTCATACAGGCTCTAATAAGATGCTCAGATGCTTCTTGCTAGGATGAGAATTCATCGAAGTTTGTGAGCAGTTCAGATCTTGTAAGGGAGAACAGGTCAGTAGTGTATCCAGAGAAGAGAGCAAAGGTCAGGGGAAAGGGAGGAGGCCCACAGACATCTGTGCTCTGTGTTTGGCCACAAGACAAGAAACCAGGTCTCCCTGAAAAAGAAAGCAGAACAGCAAGTCCCTCGGAACTAGGACATCTTTAAACCTGACCTATACAACACTCGGCTCAGGGAGGCGCCTTGGAAAACCGTAAAAGCCCGAAAAGAGGGACAAGGAGGAAGCCCAAGTCTTTGGTTTTCCCTGCTGTGCTTTCAGTGTTGAAATGTCTGTGCACGGAGCCTTTGAAATTTCAGAATCAGAGAGTGGATTCATAAGCCAAGCTCCTGCTTTATTCTTCAATGCATTTTAGCCCAACTCCTCCTTGGTGACACATGTAACAGAAATTCTGGACTTAGGAGCCACTTGGTCCTTGGACACTAGGAGATTACAGTGGAATCTGAAACAGGGCTCTAACCACCAACTGGACTGGCCTAGGAAGCCCAAGTATTCAGTCTCCCAAACACCAACCTCCCGTTGCTCTTCATCTGCCTCCACCTTGTTCAGCTTTAGTTGTCCGTGGAAGCGTTTGGCACCCATCTGATGCTTCAGAACCCAGAAAGGAGGAAAGGTAAAACTGGGATTCAAATGAAACAAGATGTGCCCGGGGCTCCTCGTGGCATTTGTCACCTTCAGTTCCCTCTTCGGACGCAGATGTGGCAAGGTTCACAAACAAGCTTTACCAGAAAGAACAGCCTGCTTCCAAGTGAGAAAAAGCCCTTTACACATGAGTTCCTGAGGTCAGCCCAGCCCTGTGCGCCACCCACCCCTCCCAGAGTCCCCTGCTCTCCGGCGAAGCATTAAAGCAAGTGGAAGCAGAGATTTGCTCAGAATAAAAAATCATTTTTCACAATAGCATGCCACATTCTGGATGGCAATCACGGCTGCACAAACCGTATCCATCCCCAGTCATAATGTTGCCGCCTCAGTGACCACACACACACATTGTGTGGCGAGACTCAGAGTCTATTCCATTTGTGATCAATTGTTTCCTCCCTCTCCACACTTTGCACTTAGGAGACATGCTCTCTGGAGGCGGTTGAGGCTTGTCTTGTGGCCAATAATCATCTCCTACGCCTTCCTTTCCAGTCACTAATTTGATGTCTTCACTCAAAGAAATGCCCATAAGTTGAGGTTTCAGAGGAGAGCTCCTTGAGCTCCCCAGACAACAAGGGGGCCGAGTGTCACCGTCATTATCCTGAGCTGGGAGGGAACACTAGTGTTCCGGAGGCTGGGAATCCGTCACTGCCTGCCCATCGCACAGACAGAGCAGATGCGGTTATAATTGCTTCTAGACGTCCTGCCATGCTCAGTTGAACGTCAAAGCCATAAACGCTGCCCGACTACAATAAAACTGGAGTACGCAGACATTTCTGCATCATTGCCGGGTGAAAATACACTGAGTGGAGTTGGATGAGATGGCAGCAAGCGCTTAAGGAGGGGGTGCTGTGGGAATACCAACAAGATGACTGCCAGTCTCCGTTTCCTCCTCTCGTCTGCTTTGTGTTTTCTTTCAGGACCAGAAGAAATGATGCATATGTAAGGATAAAAAATTTTCCATTTCCAGAGGAGTTTTCCACCCCCCAATCTACCCGCAGCCTCCTTTGAGCAAGCCAGTAAAAGCTTTTTTTTTTTTTTTTTTTTTTAAACCTGCCTTCTCACTATGGCAATTTCCAGAGCTGCTATGTGACTGTGTTTTAAAGTCCCCCTTAGGATCCAGAGTGCAATCCATATCACAAAGGCATCCTCCCAGTCCCAAATAGCAATGCGACCTCAATTCAGAAGGTTGTTCTTGTTTCCATAGACCCAGAATGGAGTTTAAGCTGTTGATCTTGACTGTGGTTGTCGCGTCAGCCTCTCATGGGCACCTCATGGGCAGTGGAGCAAACTGTGCCTATCTGTGCTACCACCAGGACTGGGAGAGGAAGCCAACAGTGGTGGGCCATAGGTCAATGTGTGGATGGGGATGATCAGGTCTTTCTTCATTATTCTGTTTCAGTCTGGAAACACCACTGAAGCCTGCTCAGTGTCATAGCAACACACAAACCTTCACTGACAGTCTGGGGCACATTGGCTGCAAATCAAACCCGGGTCTTCCCGGTGAAAGTCGATGAGAGGTCTACCACTGAAGCACCGTGGCCCTCACCTCAAACCAGGGCAGTCATTTCCGGAGTTCAAACCAGACCACAATGCAGGATGACTGAGATTGCCACCAGAATCTGATACTGATGCAGAAAAAAACCTAACTACCATTTTATTGACTCCCAATAGGACAAAGATCTGCCCCTTTGGGGTTTTGAGACTTTAAATCCTTACAGCAGGGGTCGCAACCTGTGGGTCGCGACCCCTTTGGGGATCAAATAACCCTTTAACAGGGGTCATCCAATTCATAACGATAGCAAAATTACAGTTATAAAGTAGCAATGAAAATAATTTTATGGTTGCAGGTGACCACAACATGAACTGTATTAAAGGGTGGCGGCATTCAGAAGGTTGAGAACCATTGCCTTACAGAAATAGACAACCTCATATTTCTCCCACGGAGGGGCTAGTCAGTTCAAACCCCTGACCTTGCGATTAGCAGGTTAATGCATAGTCCACTACACCACCAGGGCTCCTAATGATATAATAAGAGATACTATTGTTAGATCACTCGTGGGAGAAATATACCTCAGTCCTTGGCTTCGCGTGAGAAAGAATTCACTCCGCAGCCTGGATTGTGATCCAAGTGAGTTTTTTGAGAGAAGAAGTTTCAGGTTTACACAGGCACCTCAGGGCCCCTCACCCCTGCACAGCTTGCCTAGAAGCTGCTGGAGAGAAAGTCACTACGTGGGCTCCAGGATCCTGCCTTTTCTTTCTTTTCTTAAATCGTTTTATTAGGGGCTCATACAATTCTTATCACAATCCATACATACATCAATTGTGTAAAGCACATTGTACACTCACTGCCCTCATTATTCTCAAAACATTTGCCTCCACTTAAGCCCCTGGCATCAATCGAGTCATCATTTTTACCCCTTCCTCCCCACTCCCCCATCCCTCAAGAAACCTTGATAATTTGTGAGTGGTGATAGTGGGAGGGTAGAGGGAGGGTGGATTGGAAAGAGGAAACCGATTACAAGTATCTACATGTGACCTCCTCCCTGGGGAACGGACAACAGAAAAGTGGGGGAAGGGAGACATCGGAGAGGTCAAGATCCTGCCTTTTCAATTCCTCCACAGGGAGGCATGGTTGATGGTCCTGGTCAACCCCATTGGCTGGATTGAATTCACCTGGCTCAGATGGGCCAATCCAGGTGTAACACCCACCTAGGTGTACCACCCCTTCCTGGCCGGAAGTTTGAACCTGAGCATATGTAATGGATGACCCACTCCCTATGCTAAGCTACCTAACAGTATTTGCAAGATGCCGAGCAATGTTCTAAGCTTTTTGTATATAATAATTCAATTATTTCACTTAAGAAGCCTATGTGTGGACTCTATTCTTGCCTCATTTTACAGATGAAAAATCAGTGGCACAGGATGATAAAGTCATGAGCCTATGACCACACAGTGAGGAAGTGGAAAGGAGAGATTTGAACCCAGGCTGCAGAGTCCATGCCTTGGGTGCCTACAGCGCCACATAGGACACAGGAAAGCATGGAGCAGACTCGGCGTAAGACCTAGCATGTATGTGCTAGGACTGCATGAGAGTAGCTGCTACTCAGATCCAGAAGAGAATACAAGGCTATTGCAAAAATTATTTTTTCCAAGAGAGGGTGGAATTCTGCATCTTGTGCGAAATCCCCCAACCTGCACATGGCACAGCTACTTCAGAAGGTTCCCAACAATGTGTGCTGTGTGGCAAACCTAACTGAGCTCAGGGGGAGCTGGTCTGTGGGTTATGTTACCCAGAAGGTGAGCAGTTTGAACTCACCAGCCACCACTCCAAGGGAGAAAGAGAAGGCTTTCTGCTCCCATGGACTTACAGTCTTTGAAGTGGCAGGGAGCATTTCCATGCAGCCTATGATTAGGATCTAGGAGGGTGAGGGTGGATGGAGTTGGTTGAGACCTGGCTTCAGGGCATTTCCCAGAAGGGCTTCCTGCAGTGACTCTGCCTTCAGGAATGTCTGGTGACCCTGAGGGCAGCAAAGTCCTAAGCACACTCAGGCAGTGGTTCTCAACCTTCCTAATACAGGTCCTCTTGTTGTGGTGACCCCCTGACCATTAAATGATTTTCTTGCTACTTCATCACTGTAATTTTGCTACAGTTATGAATTGGACGAGCCCTGTGAAAGGGTCATATGACTCCCAAAGGGGTCGCAACCCACAGGGTGAGAACCACTGCACTAAGGGTTCCCCTTCCGGGCAGCTCTACCAGTGTCTGATGTGCATAGTTCTGTGAGGTGAGAGAAATGAACTTAGTGTCTGCTTCTGGTGACAGTTGATGTGGGTGGGCTTTCTCCCTATGTCAAATCCCTCTCAAGCCATTTGTCACCACAACAGAGGGAGCCACACACATAAAGCAAGAAGAGGAGGCAGCATAGCAGGACGGTAAGCAGAACAAAGATTGAATAAGCACAATTCATTTCAATCATGAATCGGGTGCCCTTGAGATGTGAGGAAGACCCCAGTCTAGTGACATTAGATCAGGTTTAGGGATTGAGTGACGGGACCCTCTTGGCTCCCCTCAGCCCCTATCTTGCTTTCCCATTGACCCTGCCCCTTACATCGTGATTGGTCCTTATTCCAGCATGATGGTTGGTTTCATAATCACAACATGTGGGAATGTGTTAGTCGATAGGTTATACAGGCACAGTCTCTGGAATGGGTAAGTGAGGAGGTGTGACTGGTGACATGACTGGTGGAATGGATCATGTGAAGTGATTTGAGATCGTTGTTCAGACCTGATAGGTCATCCAGGCCTCTAGTTGATCCTGGCAGTACTCTAGTTTAAGGAAACAGAATGTTAGGCATTTAAGTCATATTTAAGCTTAAATTTTGAGCAATAGGCTGTGGCTCACAGTGAGAGTCTATGTGGAGACCCTAAATCCATTTTGAGGGGCCACACATTCAGCCACCATTGAGTTCTTTCCTACTGCTGACCGGCAGTGGAAAGCTTGCGTCCACTCCCCGGGCCAGACTCAGCGATATACGGTCGTGTGCACATCCCAATGAAGGTCCCGCTCATGCTCTCACAGGCCCTCCCGCAACTCCATGAATTGATCCGTCTTCAGGGACAGTTTTGTGACAAAGGTGTTTGTTTTCCATGTCTCATTTAAGCTTTCAGGAGCTCAGGTGGTGATGCTGGATAGTGTTGGACTATTAACAGCAAGATCGCTGGTTCGAAGCCACTAGTCATTCCACAGGAGAAAGATGAGGTTATTGCTTCCTGTAAAGGTAGCAACTTCAGGATCCCTACACAGAGTCACTATGAGTCAGAGTCAGCAGGACAGAATGAGTGTCATTTTATTTAAGTAACTGTGGCTGTGGGTCCTTCCGACACCATTGGGGCCTCATGCGGATGCTCTCCTTCATCCAGAACAGCGGTTTGTGCCTTTTTCTTGTGTAAAACATAGCAAAGGAGTTCCTAATAAAATAAAGTTGAATTGGGAGTCTTTTTTCCCTCAAACAAAGTAAATCCATAAATAGAAATGAGACTATGGTGCTAATAACCAGTTGGAGAGTTGAGAGAGCTGAACTCTCAATCCTGGTAGAAACCCATTGTGACTTTAAAAACTTGCTCAAGGTCATCCATAGCCTATGAGGTTGAGTTGAGCAGACACAAAACAGATGTGTTGGGGAGTAATTGTGTACATTAAGTAAACAATTTATCTTTCTAAAGATTCTGTCTAAAACTTACTTTAAATAGTAAGTTTTCCCCTGGGCTAGGGAAAGGTCAGGGAGCTTAACCCCCTAGTATCCACCCCCTCTCAGCATTCATCATGTTAGGCCAGAGGAGCCAAATCACACCCACTACCCAGGGAGCACTGCTTCCAAAAGCCCATTGCCTGTGCCGGGGCAGAGGGCAGGTACCCGGACCAGAAATGCTGACAGAGTGGAACCAGCGGGCTCAGCCCCCAGCTTCCTGAGAGAGCAGCTGTGATGGTTCACTTTTGGACAAATGTCAATGCATGACTTGGGCAGCACGAAAAGCAGATGTGCAGAGGTTGTTCGCTGTATTCCAGAAGTTCACACACTCCCCGCAGGCTCTTTGGTGGCTTCCACCTTCAATCCCAAAAGGCCACTGCCGTCCAGTGGATTCCAACCACAGTGACCCTATATGGAGTTTTCAAGACTGTAAATCTTCATGGGAGCCAGCAGTCTCATTGTCCCCCTTGGGACAGGGAGCTAGCAGCCCGTTTCACCTCCAGGACCCCTTCCTCTCTAATTCTGGATCCAGTCCCTCCAAATATCCTGCCCTGCCCTTGTCTAGGCTTCTTAAATGCGTTCCATGCTGCTTATGTTAGTCTGGGTGCCTTAGCGAAACAAATCCACAGAAACGCGTATGTATAAGAGAGAGTTTTATGTAAAGGGTGAGTGCACATCAGGAAAACATGCCCGCATTTGCTTATGCACCCGCTTTGTCTTCAGCGATCATGTCGAGATAGGCTGGTGGCTTCTTCCATGTGGGCTTTGTTGTTTCTTAGTTAGATGGCCCCTTGTTTATCTTCCAGTCTTTAAGACCCTGGACACTATATCTTTTGATAGCCGGGCCCAGGGTGCTTAACCACTACACCACAAGGGTTCATTAGCTTGTGACTTATCTCCTGCCATTCACACTAGATGCTCAAAATAGCAGGAAACCAGGTTTCTCCTTTGTGGCCACACCAGGTACTGACAGAACCAAGAACAGAGAAATGCTTAGTTATATATCTTGACTATCATTAGCATATTATATGCCTGGCAATATGTAAGCCTTCGCTCCTCTGACCTCTCACAGTCTCGGTAAAATGAAGCTAATAAAAGTAGTGCTCTCACAAGCTTGGTAGGAGATTAAACAACTCACATAAGGGTACACAGCCTATCAACGAGGAGGCGAGATGAGGCAGTGTGTGGCTGCTGAACCCACACCCTTCACAACACCTGCATTAAAATGACTGAGGGCTATGAGGAACCAGACAGAAGCAGATTCACACCCCATATTGAGTCAATTTAACTGCCTATTGTGCCTGACCCTTCTATCTCTGATCTTAGAAATGGGGTTAACAACAACAAAACACTGTAGAAGAAATGTCCAGCAGATGACAGGCACGCGATTAAACAACAAAAAATAAATCACTTAAGTTGAAATTCGAACTCCTGGAAACCCCTCACACACGTGCAGAAAAGGATTGAGCCCCATGTGGTGTTTCCAGTGCCCCCGTCCTTCCCCCCTAAAATGAGCATTTGATAAGGAAATGCCTGGATTGTTCCAAGCCCAAGACTGTGGAGAACTAAAGGAAAACCCAGCATTATGAATCTTTGAGCACAGCCCTGCTGGGAAACCGCCCTGCAGTCACTTGTTGATGACTGGAGGAGGGACAAGAGTAGGGAGAAGAACGAGGACTGAATGTGACACATAAGCAGGGATGGCCTACATTCCATAAAGGAAAAAACTCAAGGTCTGCTTTTCTGGTGCCGGAAAGTTAAAACCCATCTGGTGCAGTTGAAAAGGTGTGTGTGTGTAGTGGGGGGGGGGGTGTTAGGGAGGAGGGGCGATGAGTCCAAAGGATGAACTCCATCTGCAATTGTGTCCTCAACTGCTTTCCCCTGCTAGCCACACGATATTTGTGGCTGGCCTGCCCTGCTTTTGTTATCAAGCCCAGAGAGGGCAAGAGACTAGCTCGAAGCCACACTGCAAGTTGGCAGTAGAATCAGGCTGAGAACTCTGGATGCTTAGAAAGCTTCACACAGACCTGAGAAAGTACCAAGGGAAGACCTGTTCGCTAACTGGGCAGCACTCACTGCATGCCAGCGCTGTTCCAGTGCCCCAGCCAGGGCATTGCTCCCTGTGTCTGTGTGTCTTCAGTGATGCACACAGGTGACGGATTGGCTTTTAATAGCATGCTTGGAAGGTTGAGGCCACCCAGCGGCACCTAGAAAGAAGGGCCTGCAAATCTACTTCAGACCAAGCAGCCTTTCCAGACCCTGGGGAGCACAGTTCTTCTTGGACACACAAGGAGGCCAGGAGTTGAAGTTGATTCCATGATGTAGTTGATTCCATGGTTCCCGGTTGTAGCTATACCTAGAGTCACATCCACATTCATGTTTATATCTCTTCACTCCATGGGGTGTTCATGGCTCCAACTCTTCTGAAGCAGACCACCAGGATTTTGTTTAAGAGGCCTCTGGATAGGTTTGAACTGCCAACCTTTTAGTTTGTAGCTGAGTGCTAAACAACTTGTGCCATGCAGGGTGCTAAGCTCAGAAACTCAGTCGGTGCTTCATGATCTCAGTTGGAATTATAGAGAGGGTCAGTGATGACCCATTGACTGCTGGGTAATTGTTGATGTAGTCTCCCTGTGCAGACATGTAAAGTACCTGAAAACTTAAAATCCAACTCATTGAGTGCATCATCCTGCCGTGCGCCAGCCCAGCAGCATGCTCTGCTGGGGACATTTGGCCATGCCTGGAGACATTCTGAAGAAGGGAGTCCCACTGCCATCCTGGTGCAGGGAACAACACAGCCCCACAAGAACGATGTTGGCCAAAATGTCAGCAGAGCTGCCACTGGGAAAATGGTCTAGTCCAAGCGCTGACCTTCGTAGAGGAAGAAAGCCAATCCAGAGCAGCTAAGTGACCTGCTGTGGGTTGCACAGCCTGATTCCAAGCCCAGTACTATACCCAAAGCTGTTACCACGCCCAAAATTAAACAGCAATAGCTGCCCAAAGGCCTCTTAGTTTGAGGACCAAGTAAGACAGTAAATGAGAAAGCCCTTTGACAAATGTGGCATGCTGCACAAACATGAGATGTTATTACCCAGGATCTTTTGATATATGTAAATAGATCTTGTACCAGGTCAGTTAATTTTCCAACTGCTCTATCTGAGCTTTCAGATGGCAGCACCTCTGTCCAACCCAGGAAAGGACTCCTGTGCAGGCTGAGCAGCCCTGGAAAGCCTCATGCCTGGCTTCTCCCACCCCTCAGCTAATCTCCAAGTGATTAATAAGGGCTCTCACTATGTTGTGCCTCCCAGCTGACAGATACTAGGCTATCAAAGCATTCGTATCACCTCCTTGATGCCTGAGGAGGAATATAGTTTCATGTGTGAGAGTGCCCCAACCCGCGGGACTCAGTTATTCGAGGGGTTCCAAGGAGGACCCAGCCTGAAAGAGAAACGGGCGAGAGAGAGGAGCGAGACCAAGCAGATTCTTGTCAAGGTCTGAGTTTATTGCTACACAAGCCTCTCTATAAAGGGTGAGACAAACAAGGGAGTTCAAAGGGGAGATAAAAAAAAAGGAAGGGCGGGGGTGTAGAGCACACAGGGCAGGCGGCCGCAAGTCTGCAGTTGGAATGTCCGGTGCTGGAGCAGACAAGGGTGGGCCATCTGGTGTGTGTCAGGGTAAGATAAGGTTGAGGTGACGTGGCTTTAGCCCTGCTGGGCAGGCAATATGGCCTTGGTTTTGTCAGGCTGATTATGCCCGGTTCCCAACATGAGAGAAGCCAGGAATATCTCCTCTCACAACTGTGCAGCAAACGAGATCAGATCTCCCAATCTGATTTTCAGCCCTCCTGTCTTTCCAAGTGAAGTGGATGGTCCATTTCACATTGTCTCAAGTCTTTGCACATTGCATGCCAACATTGCGACACAGGGCGCGGCTGTGGGTCTTAGTAGACAAAGCCCCCACCCAGAACCCTGCCCTCAGAGCTCCTTGGTCACCCTGCACAACGCAGGTCCAGGCCGGGCTCCACACTGCAAGGCGATCAACCCTGACCCTCCAGTGTGGCCGTCCTCACACGCTCCCACATCCACCTAGAAGGACTGGAGATGAGAGATTCCGGAAGCTCCCTGCCTCATCTGCCTCCCTCCCCAGAGCGACAGAGCAACTGTAACTGATTAGGCAGGATGCAGCCTCGTTCCCAGTCCCCACCCTCTCTGGGAAAGCAGGGATGTCTGGCACCTCATCCAAGGCCTTTCCCCTGTGATCTCATTACTAAGGAGCTGCTCCTCTACCGCCCACCTCCATCACCTCATCTACATATGGGGGAGATGAGTATGTCTTCTTTGCTGCTCCTTCCCTGAGTCCACCCCAGGAGCTCCCTGAACAGATCAACAATCACTTCTCATTACACCTGCAGCAGCCGTCAGATACTGCTGAACAGAGACAGGCGCCTCCCCTGCTGCTGCCAGGCTCCAGTGCACATGTGCACACACACGTGCACACACATTGTACAGGTACACTCACATGGACACACAAGCATGCACACCCATGTGCACAAACTTTGTTCAGAGGTGGGAATTCTGCCCATTTTAGCCTCTAATATTGCAATCAGAGAGTGATAGAACAATGAAAGATGAAGGTGGATGAAGGAAGATCTATTTATTCCCTTACTTGTTACATAACCATTCAGGGCTCTTTTTTTATCCGTACAAACACACCACCACACCATCAACAATCATCAAGTAGATGTCATGTGCAGTGCTGCCCTATTCAAGGCGGTGCTGAGAATGTGAGGAGGATTCTCTCTAAAGCACAGCTCTGAGGAAGTCTGTCTCCTTCGCACTTTTACACACACAGGGTGAGGAGCCTGCAGGAGGCTCCGTGCGTTGGGTGAAGCCACACGATGAGTGAGGAGACCGAGTGTGTAGCCAGGGGAGTGAGAGCGCAGAGTTCACCACTTCACCAGCATGCTGGTGTGCACAATCGATGAAAGGGTGGCTGCCAGCAGCAGGACAGAAAAAAAGTAAAGCATGTAACTTGTGGTTTTATCTCTGGCTTACTTCCAAAAGGAATTGTTTTTGTTGTTCTAAAAAGCTTTATACCGAGAAAAAAAAAGAAAGAAAGAAAGCTTTATACCTCTATAAAAACAAAAGGCTACTGATGTCAAGCACCTTCAGACTCAAGCCAGAGGAGAGCTCTCCCAGTGGGCTTCCAAGCTGAAAATCTTCACAGAAACACAGTACCTCCTGTGGAGTAGCTGGTTGGTTCAAGCCAGCAACCTGGCAGTTAACAAGTACGTCCCTTGTACCTGTAATACCTGTATAAAGTGTATTAAATATGAACTACTCCTGGTGTATAATTTTAAATTGAATTATTGTGCCTGGAACTTTTTTTTTAATAGCTAAGAATGGTGAAATGAGACTCCTTTAGATGTTATGATAAGAATACACACTACACAGGGCTTGGACCCAACCCAGCTTAATTCAAAGGAAGGCAGATTTATTTTCTTCTGCTTCCCAGAAGGTTCCCCAGCAGAACGTGTGTTAAACAAAATTGTTTAGCTATGGAAAAGAGCAATCTCCTCTTGGGAAGATCCTGGTAGAAGGGGGCTTTGGTTACATATCCAGCTCAACCCAGCCCCAGAGGCCTCGTCATGTTTTATTTTGTTTTGCCCTTGACACTGATTGTCTTGGGAACTGTGGCCCCCGAGCAATGGCCAGGAAGTCAGGTCTTCTTGATGTAAATCCTCTAATATCCCCTACAATGATTTTCAGTGCCAATGGTAAGGCCCGCCCAGTGGCTGCCACATGCCCCTGAGCAAACACGTCAGAGCAGATGAGAGCATGAGACAGCATTTAAGAGAACGGTAGGCTGGCCTTGACTTAGCTGTTTGGCCTCTCCTCAGAAGTCACTTGTGACACTGACTGTCATGGGTTTCATTAAGAACAAGTCTATCTCTACCAAAGAAAACTGCAAGGTAAGAGGACTTTCAGCTCCAGCTACATATGTCTCCAAACTTACTTACATATTGTCCTGTTTTCAGAAGAAAAAAAATTTACTCAGTGCCTCCCGGGCAAATAAAAACTTTGGTACTACAACCTACAATCCCATATAAAGTGTAGGTATCTGCTTTGGCAGCTCCCCTGGATCGAGCTGC
This sequence comes from Tenrec ecaudatus, assembly GCF_050624435.1. NCBI lineage: Eukaryota > Metazoa > Chordata > Mammalia > Afrosoricida > Tenrecidae > Tenrec > Tenrec ecaudatus. Next base: position 432,543 of record NW_027458669.1, read on the forward strand.
TCCGGTAGCTCTCCACAAAAACCCTGTGAAGAGATGATCAGGCAGGATAGCCTAGTCTGTTCTTCAGAAAGAAGCTACCCCTGAAACCTCAGTGGCTTAAAATCTAGAAGTTTATTTCTTGTTCATGCAAATTCTGACGCTGGAAGGGCAATTCTACAGGGTGTTTGTCCTGCACACCGTCCGTCAGTGATTCGGGCTGCTTCACAAATATGGTGCCACCAGATCAAAAGGTGGATTCCAGGTCATCACAGAAGAGGAAGAGAGAAGTGGGGGTTGTGGATCAGTCTTTACATGCTTTGACACTTTAGTTGACATAGATCGCTGGATAGGGCTGCTTATATAAAGGTTATCAGTTCAAACCCACCTAGCTGTACCACAAAAGGAAGGGGTCATCTGCTTTCATAAAGGGTACAGCCTAGACAACCTCATGCAACAATTGTACTCTGTACCACAAGGGGTGAGCATGAGTCAGAACTGACTTGAAGGCAACAGGATTTGGGGTGTTTTTGTTTGTTTGGTTGGTTGGTTGATTGGTTTGGTTTGCTGAGTGGGAGGTGGTTCTACCTACAGCATATTAATCTGAAGTAGTCACTTTAGGTTTTTTTGTTTGTTTTTTGAGAGATGTGGAAAAGCTCATTGGCTTTAATGGGGAGTTAACTCTGCCGCAGACGGCCTCCTCAAAATTTCCCTCCCGCTTCATAAACTAGCAGAGATTTTCAATGAAGGAGCCTGCAGGCACCCGCTGGACATCTCCTTGCAAGGTCAGTCCTTTGGAGCCACTGGGAGGGAGAAAAAAGAGACTTCTATTCCTGTAAAGAATTCCAGCCCCAGAAATCCTCAGGGGGCAATTCTGCCCTGTCCTCTCGGGTCGCTATGAGTCCGAATTGAATTTATGGCTATGAGTTGAGTTTTAATTCCATTCACTTACTGCTATTGACAGGTTGCTAGATTAGGGCTTGTCTTCCCAAATGCCAGCACTAAACGAAAATGAGCTGTCCGGGCCACAACAAAGGGGTTGGAAATAAATCAGGCACACTCATTAGATACCTATGGCAAAATTCAGAACTGAGCATGCTCTGACCCAAGTCATGTAGACCCAGGTGGAAGGTCCACCTGGTCATACAGAATAGGACTTCACAAAAGTGCACCAAAATCAACCAGTACGATCGACCAATGCCCTCCAGTGGTGTTGGGAGGTGATAGAAGTAGGCCTGGGCTCCTTGTCGCCCTCCCTTGTTCACGTGCTCTGCAAGTGGAGGGTGAGGCCCTTGGGGGTTCCTGCCGTGGCTCCTCAGCTGGTTCTGCACTCCTGCTCAGGTATTCCTCCCATGAAACCGCCATATTCAGCTGCAAACTTTCCCCACCCCTGCCATGCAGCCCGGCGTGCTTTCCGGAGATAGTGGGGACTTTTGGGGACTGCGATACCTGAAACTTTCTTTCATAACATTCACTTGGATTTACAAAAGTGCTTCTGCCATATGAATTCTTTCAGCGTTGCTAAGCAAGAACTGAGGTCAACCACCCCAGAAACCTAACACTATCAAGTCGATTCTGACTTATATCAATCTAGGGGGTCCTCAAACTATGGCCTGCGGACCACATGGCCCTCAGAGGACATTTATTCAGCATGCCGGGTGTTTTTGCCCCCCCCTTTTTTTTTACTTCAAATTAGGTATGTGCAGTGCGCATAGGCATTTGTGCATAGTTTTATTTTTAAACTATAGTCCGGCCCTCCAGCGGGTTTGAGGGACAATGAACTGGCCTCCTGTTTAAAAAGTGTGAGGACCCCTGAAAGGACAACGTAGAACTATGCCTGTGGGTTCCCGAAGTTCTAAATCTTTACAGGAGCTGAGAACCGCATCTTTCTCTGTGAGCCATAGCGGATTCCAACTGGCTGGCCTCATGGTCACACACATTCCACCAGGCTCCTTGAGCCTTAACTTGATAATTTAATGAAACGATACTTCTCCAAGTCACATTGTATCAAGGTCTATAATCTTGCTATTCTAATATCAAATTTAAAATAAGGAATATAGTTAAGCTCCAAATCCATAAGCAATAAGATCATTGAATCTCTTTGGACACTATTACTTAAAAAAAGAAAAAACTCTGTCCAATTATTTTCAGCACAGAAAAGCTTCCAGTGTTTACAGCTTAGTATGTAATTGCTTTTTCTCTTCTTCTTTTGCATTGGTGAATCATTTTGAGCTTATAATAATGTCAAAATAAATAGTTTCCAGAGCCTCCAGGCATTCACTGTGTAATGATCATTTAAAAGATTTCTTGGTTAGAGGGTCCTCAAAAGAATAAAAAGCGTGTCCACATCCCTGGTCATTTCTATATTCAAAAGAAGAAATTGCTCATCAAATGCTACAAGCCAATTTCTTTCTTCAGCCAAACTGCCCATTTTAGCATCACTGAATTAAGCAAATGGTTCTACATTTCAAAGTCAACAATGATACTCTTTTCCCTTTAACACGAGCATCTTAAACAGCTCAAAAAATAGTCGAGCTCTTTATTATGGCTTTTCCTGAGAAAGCTGTTTCGTTGTTTATTTTATTTATTCATCTAGACTTTCATGTAAGATTTGTGTATTTTAAGTTCTGCTAGTCAGGACATTTTAAATGGAGCCAGATTTTTTTTTTATACTTTGTCTTTTAAAATATAATGAGACTGAGCAGTACATCCGTTAATAAAATATAAAGTCTTCCTATTTCTGTTTGTTTGTAATTTCCCTAAGGATAACTCTTAATGTAGTAAAACCAAAACCCACCATAATGAATTACATTTGGTCTACTGGGGGTTGTGGCCAACCTTTTGATAGAAAAATCCAGAGACTCCCTTCTGCATCTCCTTTCCCAACCAAACCCCGGTGGCTGGAGGCTGGAAGGAAGAAAGAGGCTGGGCTGCTGGGGCAGGGTGGGGAAGGGGTAACCTTGCAGATTATTTCAAATTCTACTCTGAAGGCAGAAAGTTATCCAAATGAGATAGCTAGAGATTCACTTCCTTAGAAAAAGATTGAAATTAATGTGTCCCTTAGAAAAGCCAAAGGAAAAAAGTCGTTATTAATTTAGGCAATTGAAGAACTTTGAAAGCCATGTCTAGTACATAAAAACACCTGTCCCTAGAGCCCATCGGCCTAGGAAACTGAATTTTTATACCATGTAAAATAAAGGAAGGTCATTTCTTAGACTTGCTCAACAGAAGATTGTCATTTTAAACCGGTTACTGTAATGAGAAGCTGGGTTTTCGTAAAAAGGACTGAATGCTTGAGTCAGTGTGAAATGAAATTAGAGATGCATGTTCTGCGCATGGCGGCATTTCCGGAGGAGTCTGTGTTCCTGTGACTGCTCTCGATCTGTCTCGTGCCTTCTGGGAAACTCACAGCGTGGTGCCCACATCTAGTCTCTCGGACTTTCTTGCCAGCTTTGGAAAGGTGTTGAGTCTGTTGGATCTGCTGCACAGAGACAGCATGCAAGTGGACCCTTCCCACATTCCTCAGAGAGCAGCCCCCCAGTGTAAAGCTGTGGGTGAGGTTTGATGACCTTTGCCCCTTCATCATCCCGCATTCTTTAAGGGACCCAAGCGCTCCCCCGAGGCATTACCGGAGAAGCAGCTACCCCATAGTTTCCAGATGGTGGGTATCAGCCTGTGTGCTCATTGGGATCGCCAGAGAGCTGTCCAAAAGACATCTTTGTCCCATCTCCACTGAGTCCGATTTTATTGGCCTGGAATGCAGCCTAGGTGCTTGGATTTTTTTCTCTCTCATAAGTTTTTATTGTGAATTAGGTGAAGGTTTACCAAGATCATCAGTTTTTTATTCAACAATTCATACCCATTGTGTTTTATGCCACTTATTGCAATCTCCACAATATAATATGACTTGTTCCACTCCCTACTTATGTCTTCTGTTTCCCTTCCTCCTCTCTTCCTACCCTTCTAAACTTGGGCCTTGGATTAATACTGCCCTTTTGAGATCAAATGGTTTGCTGTTTTCAGGTTTGCGTGCCTCACTTGTGTAATTGCTCCCATTATAGACCAATCTATTATTTGGCTGAATATTGAACCACAGGTAGGAGTTCATTTTCAAACTTAGTGAATAAGGACCATCGTTTCAGAGGTTCTGTTAGTCCCTATCCAGCCAATAAGCCTGGTCTCTTTTATGACTGTGAATTTTGCTTCACTATCTAGGACCTTTGGATGTGATCCCTTTCAAAGAAGTTGGAATTGATAGTTGGAGATCATCTAGTTATTCTGTGCTCAGAGTCATGAAGTCTAATGTTCATGTGGTCCACTCACCACTCTTTCCTCCAGAGTGAGGGTGACAATACTTGCCACCTAGATGGCCACTTGTGAGCTTCTGAAATCCAGCTGCTACTCACCAGCATGGATGTCGAACATAGTCTTTACAGTCTAGGTAATGACAATTGTTCTTGGTGTCCTTCACAACTATAATCCCCAGCCCCCCAGCCCAATAAAGCACTCCCTCCAGTTGTTCGGTTATGCCTAAGGAGTTTTGATAACTTCATCTTCTGTGTGCTCCGGAATATTCAATTCCCTGGATGGTCAGAATGGTCAGTCAGGGCTCAGAATCTTGGTGTTAAGGCTTCTGGTGAGATCCTGGCACATCAGACACAGAGGTTGTGAGGCTAGAGGAGGGGCAGAAGGGGATCATACTGAGTCTAACAAGGAAAGAAAAGGAAATGAAGGATATAAGCAATTAAAAGCAAGCGCATAAATAGATACAAATACACAGATGGCCCTTGCAACATTATTCCCAATCTCGCAAACGTGTCAACGGTCTAAATACCCATCAATAGGTGAATGGATAAGTCAAACATGTTGCCTACGGTATATACAATGGACTACTACTCAGCCATAAAGAGAAATGAACTCTTGACACAGGCTACAAGAGGAATGAACCTCATAAGCATTATGCTGAGTGAAATAAATCAGCTTCAAAAAGGACACATTTTGCTTAATTCCACTTACAAAAAATATCTAGGCTAGGAAAATGAATAGAGACAAACATCTCCCAATTGTTTCCAGGGATAGGTAGGAAGGTAAGTATGGTTGTTACATAATGCCATGTCAATTGGACAAATAAGTGAGGTGGAGTCTTTCTTATACCTATATGAGTGTCCTTGGATTTATTTCTCTAGTCAACCCAGCCTAACCCAGTAGGGCCTGGAGGGGAAGTGCCATCCCTGAGACGATACTGAGCTTCCATAAGGGTGATGACATAATTTTGGAATGGATAAGGATGATATATGAACAACATGCAGAATGCCACTTAATTATAATCTTGTAGAGCGTGGAAGTGACGAATGTTTTGATGCATGTATATTTAGTATGATTTTTAAAGAGTGTACGCAAAAGAGCAATATGGCAAGTCTGTGTTGCCATTTGCTGTTGCTCAGCTAAAAGCGATTCGGGCCTGTGTAGTTCAAAGGGAACCACAGAGGCTCAGGAGGAAAGCTGGTACCATCTCCAACTGAGACTTGTCTGACCAAATGCAGAGTCTCCCTTCAAGTAACTGACAGGTCAGAGGCAGCTCATCTCTGCTGCAGAAGCAATGATTTGTCTCAATTCCCAGACCACTGTCACAGCCATGTCTTGTTGCTCTCGGTGCCCCCCTTCCCCACCACAATAAGTCACTAGAAAGCCATGCTTCATTTAAAAACAAACAAATAAAACCCTTCTGCCTCCATCCTGGCACTGTTTCAGCTTATTTAGCATCATAACATATGTCATCTGTTTCCCTAAACAATCTAACATGGACATGGCACGATGGGACTGATGAGTTAGGCAAATGAGAACCAGCCTGCCCTCTGAACACACACGATGGCATTTGACTTGCTGTCAGTAGATGCTGTCGCGTTTCTTCTCCTCTTTCATGGAAAATAAATACAGAAAAGAATGAGGACATGAAAAGGGCTGCAAGATGTTTAGCTCTGGTCTTTCTAGAAAGTGTAGAAAAAAAGTATGTGACCCCTGCCTGCCTTTAGATGCCCCACTCCTCTGGCAAACAAGGATTGCACACTGACCATGGACAAGACATCTGGATCTGGGGGGAGGATATAACAATTGCCCCCACTAGCAAAGAGTTTCCAGATTTACGGGACTACACAGGCCAGGGAGCAGCTCATAAAAAGAACAAGAAGAATCACAAAGGAGGGTGTGCTCCAGCACCACTTCGTCCAGCTGCAGGCACATGAAGGCAAAGTTTCTTTTGCTTTCAGTCAAGTTTATGATTTCCGCTGCATCCCTTACCAACACCTTCACGAAGATCTAGGTTCTTGGGTTGTTTCGCTCCAGGGCGGACATCTCCTTGGTAAAGCTTTATGGACAGCTCATGGTCCAAGAATTCCACCTATATGTTTTGAAAGGGGCCACGTTAAAACCCCTGGCTCAGACTTTCAGGACTGGGCACAATACAGCAAACCCACCATGGGGACAGCAGGATTTGGTAACACTCTCATCTCCATCACAACCTGGACCTGGCAAAGCTATTTTCTTCCACTCACCATCTTTCAATCAATATTTACTCAGCTATTAGTTGCTCCCCAGGCTCAGCATCAGAAAAGTGTTCAAACGTTACCGAATTGTCCATCTAATGGTAGAGGTCTGTGCAAGGGATATGAGAGCAAGAGGCTCAGAGATGATCAGTGGGTAACGAGAGAGGGATTCACCTTTATCATTTGTAGAAAGCCCCTGAGGCTTAGTCACATTGGCAGACTTTCCCTGGAGCAAGCAAATAAAGCTGCTCCCGGCTCAGCTCCATTCCTGATCTGGTCTTGCCATGAGACTATCCAGGCTTTGTCCCAACCCCACGTTCTGGAAACCACGAGTGGAAGGAGGTGAATCTTGGGGATACCATGGAAAAGAATGGGCATTGCACAACACTTCATTGTACTCATATGGAGCTTATGCAAAGGCCAAGAGATAGAACCAGGTGAGACTGTGAACAGGACAAGGTGATACTGCATGGTTTAAAATCAGAAAAGGTGTGCATCAGGGTTGTATCCTTTCACTGTTCTTATTCCATCAGTATGCTGAGCAATTTATACAAGAAGCTGGTCTCTGTGAAAAAGAACATGGCATCAGGATTAGACGAAGACCCATGTAATGTCATTGGGAACATTTTCTCACTAAAAATTTTAGGTCATGGCATCAAAAAAGTGTCATTTTAACCTAAATGGGTTTTTAGACCAGTGAAATAACAGCGAGAGTGAGTCAGCATTGTGCACAGAATTGAGCGATACTGGTTCTTTGGGAAATTCATAATCCAACACTGACACTGCTGAGATAAAGGATGACAGTGAGGAAGATTCTACACCTGAGCTCTGTGATGGGCCAACGTGGTGCTCTACTCTCTTCAGGAATGGATGAGCCAGCTCCACCAAGATTCCCCTTTACTGGAGCACCTGCTATGTATGTAGACGTTGAACACAAGAACGCTTTGGCGTTCCTACAATGATTTCTGACCGATGAGGTCATCGAAAAAATGATTATGATAGCCCGGAGGTTTACTTTCAGGTTTTAACCCCTCTTCAGTTAATTTCTGTGCATGGGGGAAGGTTTGGGGCTTGCTTCATTTTCCTACATACGGTATCTCAGTTTGTCCAACACCATTTGTTGAGCAAGCAGAATTTGTCCCTTTGGATATTTCTGTGTCCTTTTTCGAAGGCTAGTTTCCTGTTGACTGGTGAATATATGTGTAGCTTTTCTGTTCGTATCCATTGATCTATATACCTCTCAGTGTACCAATACACTGCTCTCCTTTAGGGAAAAACAACAACAAAAGTTGTATGAGCCCCTATATAATGATTTTTTTTAATGGACGATGAACTATTTTCCAGGCCAGCACTATCCTATGTTTGAGCACATTGCTGCAGCCACTGTGTCAATCCATCATGCCTTATAGCCTGCGGTACTCATGTTCAGGTATAGTGTTCTGCCATTCACAAGGTTCACACTGGCCAGTTCTTTCAGAAGTGGAAGACCAGGTCCTCCTCCCTCGTCTCTGTCTGGAAACTGCTGAAGTCTACCTGCAGTGAGTGACCCAGCAGGCATTTGAACTACTGGCTGCAAAATTTCCACCATTACAGCCAAATGCAGGCCACCACAGTACAACAGACAGTAACAGCATCTTAACACCACACAAAGGCTCCTCCCTGGGGAGACCACGTGTTCAGGCAATTGCTGCTGTTACACATGTAAGTGGGGGCTACATGAAGTCGCACCATCTCCTGTGGCCCTTCCAGGAACAGGCCATTCTGCTGTTGTTTCTACTGGACTTAGGCTCAGCTGCCAACCTGCCCTCTGCACGCATTCTTCTCCTTACCCTTCCATGTCACCTTCTCTTTGCCCAAGTCAATACTGCTGGTCAGTCACCTACTGGTGGATGCTTGCTTCTGAAGTTTCTGAACCACATTTCCCCATGGTTATGAGACATTGCTGCTGCCACTGCGAGCATTTAACAGGTTACTTTACACCTTCAATGAGAAATCTAGGGGAATAGAAAGAAAGCTTCTTCTTTCTCCCAAGGAGTGGGTGGTGGTTTTGAACCGTTTCCCTTGAGGTTAGCAGCCCAATGTGTAACCCACTACACCAGTAGAGCCTTGGTGGCACTGTCCAGCAATTATTAGACTGCTAAATATGAGGTCCGGGTTTCAAACCTACCAACTTCTCCTTGGGAGAACGATAAAGCTGTTCCCATAAAAGACTGACAGCTCCAGAAGCCCTCTATAGGGTGGCTATGAGTTGGCATTTTGCGGTCATTTAGGGCTTTTTGGTGGCATGTGATTTTTTAGGGCTTTTACGTTGTTTGTGGACGTTCAAGGTGTGTTTGGGGCATTCGGGTGGTTTGGGGTTTTTAGGGTGTTTTATAAGATTTTAGGGAGTGTTTAAGGGATTTAGGGGTGGTTTTTTAGAGTGTATAGGTATTTTTCAGCACAATATGGTGTTTTTAGTGATGTTACAGAGTTCCTTAGGGATTTTAGGGTATTTTTCATATTATATGTGTTTTTTTCCCCCAGCATTTTAGGTTTTCTTAGGGCTTTCGTGGTGTTTTCAGGGCATATATGGGGTTTAGGAATGTTTAGGGTTTGGGAATCTTCTAAGGATGATTTTTGGAAGTTTCACATGTTTGGGTGGGCATTTGGTGTTTTTTTGTGGCTTTAGAGTGTTTATGGGATCCTGTCAATTTGCAGCTTTAATTCCGCAAAGAAAAGTCAGACAGCAAGCCAGAAAGGAGCAGGAAATGAAGGGGAAGCCCAGGCCACATGTTACAGCTGCCAAGTCCGGAGAACCTAGGTGTGGTCGTTGGCTACCTGGGACCGGGAGTGGGGCTGTGCTCCTGCCCAAGGGTGCTAGGGAGTAAACCAATCTCAGCTGGACGTTTGGCTTTTCTACTAATTAGCCGACTCCATGAACTTTCCCAAGGGCAGCTGGCGAATTGCCAGGGGAACCCAGCTAGACCCCCCCACACAAAAGCACAGGGATGGTTACAGGAACAGGAGGTTTCACACAGTGGATGTGCAGGGCTTGGGGTCGGGATTGGGGGCCAAGGTGAGGAAGGGGCAGCAATAAGGCCTGGTCCCAAATAATCAGACACTGAGCAATAAAAGTACAAGGACTGCCAAGAGAACATGGGGACAAAGGATGGCTGGACTTCATTTGATATCTTTGGACGTGCTGTCAGGAGAGACCAGTCCCTGAAGGGACATCAAGTCCATGAAGGACATGATGCTTGGCAAAAAGTGGAGGACGGGCAATAAAACAGCTCGAACCAGTGGCTACATCAGTGGGCATAGTAACAATGGTGAGGATGGTTCGAGACCTGGCAGTGTTTTATTTTACTGCTTGTGTTTTTCTAGAACTGTCTTTCCTGGATGCACGAGGAAGGATAACTGTGCTTGTGAGAAGCAAATGCACAGTGGGCAGCGCTTTGGCCAACATAGGTACACCACCGGCACACAGTGCCCCCTTACTTGGCATCCAAAGTGACAGGATTTGTCTTTCCCCAGAGCTCTCCAGCCCTGGGGGAAGCGGCCCTGCCTTCGGCGCACCGCCAGGGGGCAGCACTGCTGCTCTCTCACTGGCTACATCTGTGAGGACCCAGAGAGCAGCTCCTTTCTGCTGCTCTCCTCTCAGACTTCTGCCAGAAGCCTTGGCTCGTCCTGGATCCTCCCTTGATTCCCACTCTGCACCTTTGGGGACGCCCAGCCCATTAACTCTCTCCCATCCTTCCTTGCTGCCTCTTGTCCAGATGCCTGAGCTGGGCTTCAAGTAGTTGTAATGTTATGCTTAGGTGAGATGTGTTCAGCTTGTTTACTGTCTGTATACAAGAAAAGAGTGCAGCCCAAGACATCCACCCTTTTGTTCCTCTATGGAAAGCCTGTTACGTGTCATAGTCTTCTCTCTGTGCAGTGCTTTCCTCTGCTGCTGATGCTTTTACATGAAATAGGACTCGGTGTGTCACCGCTACAGGAAATTATCTCTGAAAAAATAATATGCCCAGAACTCAGAAACAGTGTCAGCTTGCATCTGGCATCATGGAAGCATCATGGGTGTGTTTCCATTCATTCGCTCCTGAGTGTCACATGTTAAACTCAGTGCATAGCATAAACAGCAGCAGGCACAAACTGAGACAAAGCACACCCTTTGCTGTGAAGCACATTCCGACTCCTGGCTGCCCCTGTGCCACAGAGTAGAACTGCCCCGCAGGGGCTCCCTAGCTGTCATCTTTACAGAGGCACATGGCCACACCTCCCTTTTGGGAAGCCACTGGGTAGGTTTGAACTTCAGGGTTGTAGTAGTTGATATTGTAGAGCCCTGGAGTCAGTTCGGATTCATAGGGGCCTGTGCACTAGAGAGAGAAACAAAGCCCAGTCCTGCGCCATCCTCGCACTTGTTACTGTATTTGAGCCGATTCTCGCAGCCACGGTGTCAATCCACCTAAGTAAGGGTCTTCCTCTTGTTTGCTAACCCTCTGCCAAAAATGATGCCCTTCTTGCAGGACTGGTTCCACCATAGTAATATGTCCAAAGTACCTGAGACAACGTCTCCGCATCCTCTTTCAGATCTCCTGCCTTTAGTTTGTCAGCTCACTTCGATGGAGTCGATGCTGAGCCATAGCGACTCTATGAGATCAGAGCAGAACTATCTCTGTGGGTTTCCCAAAGGCTAACTCTATGGGAGTAGAACGCCTCATCCTTTTCTTCTGAGGACTGACTGGTGGTTCCCCACTGCTGACATTACAGTTGACACCCAAGGCATAAGGTACTATGCCACCAGAAGTCCCTTGCCCCTGTGCAATAACCAACACCACCTACACACAAAACCCACCCCTTCTCTGTCAGTTTGATGTATGGTGATGGCTTGAGTTGCTATGAAATTGGAAGCTACTAGGGGGAACCCGACAAAAACTACAATTTTTTCAAAACTATGCATTTAAATTTTTTATCCCCTTCATAGTACTCTCCATTACACTTCACACATTTGTCTAATCTGTGATTATATTCTTGGAAACATTTTTCAAACTCAGCAGTTTGGGTGACACCCTTGTTTTTTCCCCCCCTCTTCTGTGTTGTCAAACCACTGTCCTTCATTCATGGAAACAGAAAGAAGTCACATGGAGTGAGTTCAGGTGATTAGGATATGAGGGACAAGAGAGGCATGCTTTTTGGGGGGATGTTTTCATACTGTTATTTCTTTTCTCTTTTTTTATAATCAATTTTTGGGGCATCATACAACTCTTATCACAATTGATACATACATCATATTTGTACATTCATTGCCCTCATCATTCTGAAAACATTTGCTCTCCACTTAATCCGCTGGCATCAGCTGATAATTATTCCCCATCCCTCATGAACCCTGAATAATTTCTAAATTATTATTTTGTCTTATCTTACACTATACAATATCTCCCTTCAGCCACTTTTCTGTTGTCTGTCCCCCAGGGAGATGGTTATATGTAGATCCTTGTAATCGGTTTCCCCTTTCCATTCCTCCCTCCCTCTACCCTCCTCGTATCGCCACTCTCACCACTGGTCCTGAAGGGATCATCCGCCCTGGATTCCCTGTGTTTCCAGTTCCTATCTGTACCAGTGTACATCCTCAGGTCTAGCTAGATTTGTAAGGTAGAATGGGGATCATTTTAGTTGTGGGGGAAGAAGCATTTAGGAGCTAGAGGAAAGTTGTATGTTTCATTGTTGCTACAGTGCACCCTGACTGGCTCCTCTCCTCCCTGCTACCCTTCTGTAAGGGGATGTCCAATTATCTACAAATGAGCTTTGGGTTTTCACTCCACACTCCCCCGTATTCACAAAGATATGATTTTTTTGTTCCGATGATGTCTGATACCTGATTCTTCCGACACCTCGTGATCACACATGCTGGTGTGCTTCTTTCATGTGGGCTTTGTTGCTTCTCAGCTACATGACCACTTGTTTAACTTCAAGCTTTTAAGACCCCAGAATGTATAACTTTTGATAGCCGACCACCATCAACTTCAGTCACCACATTTGCTTATGCACCCATTTGCCTCCAGCAATTGTGTTGGGGAGGTGAGCATCACGCAATGCCACTTTAATACAACAAAGTATTTTTGCATTGAGGGAGTACTTGAATGGAGGCCCAATGTACATCTGTTACCTTAATACTAAACCTATAAATATATGCATATAGATCTATTTCCCCATCGTTATACATAAATATATTTACATATGCACATGCTTTATTTAGACCTCTATAAATGCCCTTTGCTTCCTACCTCTTTCCTTGATTTCCTTTTACTTTCTGATTGTCCCACTCTCATGTTCAGCCTTCATTTGTGTTTCAGTAATTCCTCTAGGTTACATTACTCTTGGTTACACTCTACCAAGCCTCCTACACCCTCCTCACCATCTATTTGGATCACTTGGTGTTCCCTTGTCCCTGGGTTTGTTAACAGCACTTCCTTTTTCCCTACACCCCCCTTTCCCATCTCCCTCCCCCAGCTGTCAGTCCCATTGTTTTCTCCTCCAGATTGTTCATCCAGCCTATCTCATTTAGACAGACCTGTGGTAATCATAGCATGCACAAAAACGAGACAGAGCAAACCCAAGCAACAAAATGAAACAAAAGAACAACACCACCACCAACAAGCCAATGACAAAAAGCAAAACAAAACACAAGAAAGAAAAGCTTTTAGTTAGTTCAAGGACTGTTTGTTGGCCTTTAGGAGTGTTTTCTCATAGAGTATGATGGGTCAGCTAGCCCTGGCCCCAAAGTCTATTTTTGGTATTCCCTGGGGACTTCGTTGCTCTGTTCCCCTTCCTGTTCTGTTGTACACCCTTAGTATTTTGCCTCGGTGTGCTGGGATCAGATCGGGCGATAGAGGCATGCTGTTTTTTTTGTGTGAGCAGGTGCACTGTCATGGTGGCAAAACCAGTCCCCTGTCTACCACTAATCAGTCCTTTTTATTTTAAATAAATCATTTTATTGGGGGATCTTACAGCTCTTGTAACAATTCATACACCAATTTGTATGAAGCACATTTGTACATACATTGCTATCATCATTTCCAAACATGTTCTTTCTCCTTGAGCTCCTTTTTTCCCCTCCTCCCACCCACGTGAACCACTGATACTTTATACATACTTTTTAGTTTTATATTTTACGCCTCTGCTGTATCCCTTCACCCAAACTTCTGCTGTTTGTTCCCCTGGGTGGTGGAGTGGGGCTGTATGTCCATCATTGAGATTGGTTTCCCCTTTCTTCTGCTTCTCCCCCCTACCTTCCCTCGTGGTGTTGCTACTCTCAGTATTGGTCCTGAGGGGTTTATCTGTCCTGGATTCTGTGTGTCGGAACTTCTAGTCAATAGCAGTGTGCAAGCTCTGGTCTAGCCAGACAACTCAGACCTTCTTACACAATATCTTCAGAACCTCTATATAGGAAGCTTGATTAACAGTCTGACCTAGTGCAATGACTAAACTCCAAATGCACTATCACCCTCACATCAACAAAACCAAACAAATGAGCATCTTCTTGAAGTTTGAGTTCACTTGACGAGGTGTATTTGAGTGAGGTGATGATGGCGTCTTACACTGACTTGATTTATGTTTGCATTCTGGCTTGTGAGAAGAGCACAAGGTCTTGTCACCAGCAATGACCTTGGGAAAAAAGTGTGGGTGCACTAGCTCGGAGCAAGTTGCCAGATGCCTGCCCAAACAGGAGAATGTATATTTTGAAATGTGTACCCAGTGGAGCTTTGTACCGCTTGGTTTTTTGGCGGGGGTGGGGTGGGGGTGGGTGGAAGGCCGGCTACTCCTTTGTAGGTTAGATAATCTGAGATGTGCTATTTGAAATTTCCTGGGGCCAGTTTTAGACAAAACTAGAAAAGTTAATTTTGCTGTATGGAAAAATCTGACAGTCTGGAAGTATCTAATTTTCCTCACATGCCATCATTCCCCTAGTAGCATTATTCTTAGTTAAAGCTCTCCTCTGTTCCTCCTTAGGGTTTCCCCCACTACCTGATGTTCCTTTTCTCCTACTCATCATCAAGGGACTTGTGTCCAAAGTGAGGACAGCAAATAAGAGACCCTCCTGACTCTCTGTTAAGAAGGGTGCTCTGGTGCATGCGTGTGTTTATGTGTGCACATACAATCGCATTTGAATTTTGTTGGAAGAGGCTTCATAGAGACAGAGAGTGACATGGTTAGAGCTGCTGCACATGTAGAGCACTGTACTCTATGGTGTTCTAATTCAAATGCATGTAAGGTCCAAGAGAGGTAATAGAAGCAAGTGACCAGGGTCAGGGAAGGCAGTAGGAGGAACTGAGGGAGCCTGAATGCCTCACACCCTGCCAGTTTCACTGATTCTTGGATGGGAGAGTACCAACCTAGTGCTGTGAAATCTTCGCAGTTTTCAGAGGCTTGGGGGATTTAAATTTTGTATGTAAAAAATAGACATCTAAATGCTTGTAATTTATTGATTTCGATAAACACACTGAATGCCAGTACTCAAGTCAAACAAACCAAACTAACAGCCATCGAGTCTTTGCCAACTCATAGTGACCCTATTAGACAGGGTAGAACTGCCCCTCAGTTCAGCTCCCAGCCCTGGAAGCCCACCAGTTCCTCGTTATTATCATGAGGAATACTATTTTCACAAGAGCATTACATACCCCTAGAGACTAAACCATAAAGCCATATAGGCTTTGACCATCAATTCTGATATGCTTTTTCCTCAAACTGATGGGTCATTTGATGGAATCCTTGTATTACTTCCCTAACATAAAAATTAATCAAGCAAAGGAGATTCAGTGCTCAGTACTACAGTCCCCTATTTAGAGATTAACTCTTAAAAACCACCACCACCACCACCACCACCACCACCACCACCACCACCACCACCACCACCACCACCGCCACCTTATCTATGTTGATAAAAACTTGAGTAGGCTGTATAAATATCTCAAGTATTTAGGATAAAATGGATTCTTATTCTACTGTCACATATTTAGTTTGAGATATGTGTTTCCATCTGAACACAAATTAAATAGACCTCATTGACATCTTTTCAAAATGCCATAAAAATTAAATGATTACCTTAAAAGATACTCAGTATAATTAGGCATCAGAAAAATGTACATCAACACTAGAGCGAGATAGTGTTTCAACCCATCAAGATGACACTAGCCAAGAATATTAAAAATACCAGTGAGTGCTGGAAGAATGAACAGATTTGTGTCAGAAGAACAGTCTGAAAGGTCCTTAGAAGCAAGCACGGGGAGACTTCACATGCTTTGGATATGTTATCAGGAGATGCCAGTCCCTGGAAAAGGCTGAAATGTTAGGTTCAAGTATAACAACAGTTTTGAAGATGGTGTAGGACTGCGCAGTGGTTCATTCTGCCTTGAGTTGGAACTGACTCAATAGCACCTAATGCTAAAAGCTAGATGCTTTTGATCCTAAATGAAAAGTGGATGGTCCAGCCTCCATACCAGCTACGTGGACAACTGCCCCTCCCCCCAGAAGAATTTACTTTAGAAGACGGCACTGAACCTGTAGCTAGGGGAGATGGACATGTCTGATCAGAGCACACAGGGGCAAATGAAGGGGGAGGAAGAGAGTGGAGCACACACTGGTCCACCAGGCTTGGAGGATGATTTTGGCACTCTGAACAGCCAATGTACAGAGTGGACCATATGGCTGATCCCACTATGAGACATGCCATCCCTTGCTGGCCCAGAGCCCTATGGGGACAATACCGGAGACTCTGTGTTGGGACTGAACCGACTGGCCCTCCAACACGGAGGCAAATCACTAAAAGCATGCAGCAGAGCAACCATGAGAGCAGAGCGGGTAGCCCCTGAGGGAGTACAAAGGACAGACTCTGGGGCCAGAGCATGATATGCCATCAGACCTGACTGAAGGACACACCTATAGAAAAAAAAATCAGACCTTGATCTATTTACAGGTTTTTCTTTCTTAAAAAATTTTTTTGTCTTTTAATTAATTTACTCTTTTATTGATCATTGGTTTTCTGTTGTTGTTTTTTTTTGTCATCACAGTGTTCTCACCCATCGCCTATCTTGCTATGGTTTGATTTTTGGTGCATATTATTATCTCAACAGATCTATCTAGATAAGATAGGCTGGAAGAATAGTCTGGAGGAGAAAACAACAGGACCAATGGTTCCCGGGGACATGGGAGAGAGAGAGGAGGGGGTAAGGAGGTGATGCTGACCAATCCAGCGACAGGGGAGCAACAAGTAATCCAAAATCCGTCGCAAGGAGGGTGTGAGAAGCCTGGTAGGTATTCAGCAAGGGCAATGTAACCAAGAGAAATTACTCAAACCCAAGTGAAAGCTGAGCATGATAGTCGGACAAGAGGAAAGTAAAAGTAAATAGAGGAAAGAACTAGGTGACAAAGGGTATTTCTAGAGGTCTACATACTGGCATGTACATATGTAAATATATTTATACAGGAGGGTTCGTAAATAGATCAACGTGCATATATTTATAGACTTAGTATTAAGGCAGTAGATGGACATTGCCAAATACTTACTCAATGCAAGAACACGTTATATTAAATTGGCATTCCATGATGAACACCTTTCCAACATGATGGTTGAAGAAAAATGTGTGCACTAGCAAATGTGGTGAAGAAAGCTGATGGTGCCTGGCTATCAAAAGTTATAGCATCTGGGATCTTACAGGCTTGAAAATAAAGAAGCGGCCATCTAGCTCAGAAGCAACAAAGCCCACATGGAGGAAGCACACCAGCCTGTGTGACCATGAACTGTTGAAGGGATCAGATATCAAGCATCAAAGAACACAAAAATCATGTCATTGTAAATGAGGGTGAGTGCAGAGTGGAGACTCAAAGCCCATTGGTAGGTAACTGGACACCCCCTTCCTGAAGGGATGTGGGGAGGAGATAAGCCAGTCAGGGTGCAGGGTAGCAACAATGAAACATGTTTCCTCTAGTTCCTAAATGCTTCCTCCCCCCACTATCATGATCCAAATTCTACTTTACAAATCTGGCTAGACAAGGGGATGTACAGAGAGATCGCCTTGGAGATTGGGTGGATGTTCCCACAGTAGCGTGGAGCCTCACAAGTGGTGGTCAGGCGTTTCCCCCAGTCACTTGTAGGACCTCAGGATTTAGGCTGGGGATGCCCCCACTTTTTATAGGGGAGAACAACCTGTGGCCTGGTGTGTGGGAGAGGACCAGCGTGAATTCCCCAGCTGCTTGCCACACCAATAAGTGGGGGGTGGGAGCTCCCTCAGTTGGGCCTTCAGGTTTGCCCTAGGCAGAGGGGAGTGGCCTGGAGACAGCTATTGTCTTGTGATGGGAAAGAGAGTGAAAGGAGAGGAAAAAGAGAGAAAGAGGAAGACACAGACTGGGGCAATAATGCCAACCAGACTGACAACCACTCACCCACACACAACTAAAATGCACAGAGTAAACAAAGGTGACAACAGTAAAAAAAAAAAAAAAAGAAAAGAAAACAACTAAAAAGGAGAACCAAATCTGTGGAGGCTGTGGTAGGAAGTAGAGAAGAGCTAGATGGAGCGGAGAAAAGCAGAAAACCTGTAAGAAGAGTCCAATAAAAGGAAAAAGAGAGAAGAGAAAAGGAAGGAGGAGGAGAGAGTATTTTTTAAATGGTTAAAGAAATAACTGACCCTGTGTTATGCTGTGTGTAGCTCTGACTCGTCCTGTGTGCAGTACTGTCTTAGGGGTCAGGCTGCCCACTAGGAGGACAGGGTTGCCCTAGGCAGAGTGTAGGGCTCTGGAAACCAGCAGTGGTATGTGCAAGCAATGAGAGGGAGCAGAGAGAATCGTACAAGCTAAGAGAGAGGTGAAGAAAGCAAAGACAGAAAGAGGAAAGAAAGAAAAAGAGAATAAAGAGAAAGAAGGAAATAAATCCAACTGAGTTCACTAAGGTTGGCTGTGATGGTAAAGAGCAAGGAGAGAGAGAAGGAGGAAATAAAGTATAAAGTAGTAGCTGATCCCTGATTGCTTGGATGAGGGGCCAGAGGGGTTTAGACACTGCTCCAACATGGCAGGTCAGTGTGCCCTTTTAATGCCGGGACCCAGTGGTGCTGGGCAGAATTGCCCTAGTTGACGAGATCACCTTAGAGGCATGACGGAGGTTTCTTCAACGGTGCAGCGCACTGTAGGTGTTTGTCCCAGGTGCCTTGTGTGGTGTACAGCACTCCCACACAGGGCAGGCTGGAGTGCCTCCTGCTATTTGGGTTGATTTGCCCTAAGCGGAGGGAAGTGACCTGGAAGCCTTTAGTGGCATATGAGAGGAGAGAGTGGGAGAGAAGAGGAAAAAGAGGGGAAAAGGGGAAAAAAGAGGGATAAAGAAGAAAGCGAGTAAATAAAAGCCCAACACCAACCTGAGCACGTTGAAACTGAGTGCGGTGGAAAAGTTAGAAGGGCTAGTGAATAAAGTGAGAATAAGTAGAGCAGTGGGTAAGGAGGTAATGATACTTGATCACCTGTCCTTGAGGCCAGAGGAATTCCAACTCTTCCTCAAGGTCACGGGGTCATGGACTTGTAAGGTCTCTCTCTCTGGCCTAAATTCCAACCCCAGTCCTTGGCTCCCCGCGAGAAAAATTTCATGCGGAAGCCAGGCTCGTGATCCAAGTGAATTTAATGAGAGTTAAAAGAAGCTTCAGGTTTTACAAGGCACCCATAGGATTCCTTTGACCATGGGGCCTGGCAGAGACTGCCTCAGGTCATGCAAGGATCTCTCTCCTCCCAGGAAGACGACCAGACCACCCCTCTCCCTTCTGGTTCCTGCCTTTTCAAGGGTTCCCGGGGAGGCTGGTGAAGGACCCCAGGTCAATCCCATTGGCTGAACTGCAATCATCTGGCCCAGGTGGGCTGCTCCAGGTGCAACATCCATCGGAGCCCACGGGCAGGAAAATCCAGCTTTCCTATGCTGGCTCTCCTGGGCATGCGTTAATGGACTTTCCCATCCCTGATGTAGGGTTCCACAGATGCTGTGTGAGATTACTCACTTCATGTGAGATTACTTCAAAAGCCCCCCCCCCCGCGCCAGATGAGCCCGGCCTCGGCCTCGGCGGGCGGCGGGGCTGCCCTCTCGCCGCCCTCCAGCGCCCCTCTCGCCGCCCTTTAGGGGCCGGGCCGCGCTGAGCCGGGCGGCCGCCGGCCGGGGCTGGGGGTTGGGAGGGGCGGGGGTCACGGGCGGGTCGCTCGTTCGGCCGCTGGCGGGGGGCGTGGCCGGGCGGCCGCGCGCGAGGCCGGGCCAGCGGCCGCCACGCCCTCGGGCTCAGACTCCGACTCCGGCTCGGCTTGCCCTGGCGGCGGTGGCGCCGTGAGGAGGAGTCCGCGCTCCTCTGTGGCGGCGGCGGCGGCTGGCTCCAGGCCGGGTTTTGGCGCCGCCCGCCTGCTGCCTCCTGGCGGCTCCAGAACTCCAGCCCCCTCTCTATCAGCCTCTCACTCCGTCTCAATATGTCTCAAGATGGCGGCCAATGTGGGATCGATGTTTCAATATTGGAAGCGCTTTGATTTACAGCAGCTGCAGGTCAGGCTTCTCTCTCGGCCTCTCGCTCGGGGGTGGGGGCTGCGGGCGGTCGCGGCGTCCCCGGGGGGCGCCGGGCTGCCTTGCCGCCGGGGAGCCGCGGCGGAGGGGAGGAGGGGGGTGCCGGGGAAAGCGGGGCCGACTCGGGGACAAGTCCCTCTCACTCCCCGGCCCCCATTGATAACTCGCTTGATCGGAAATTGATCCTCTTTGTTCAATTCATCGATCAGCCCAACATGGCGCCGGCAGCCGCCGCCGCCGCCACTGCTGCCCCTGGTGTCTGCCCCCTCCCCTGGCGCCCCCGGCCCCGAGCCGCCGCCGCCGCCGCCGCCGCGGGACCATGAAGGGGGCGGCCCCAGGCGCCAGCGGGGTGCGCAAAAAAAAAACAAAAAAAAAAGAACCTGAGGAAAGTTGTGTTTTTCATTGCTGTCTCATACCCTGTATTCTTTTATCTCCTCTCTGAGATCCTTCTGTAAGGGGATGTCCAGTGCACTGGAATTAGGTTTTGGGTCTTTACCCGGCCGTCCCCTCTCATTCTCCATGATAAGATTTTTTTGTTCTCATGATGCCTGTTGCCTTATCCCTTTGAAACTTTGTGATCACACAGGCTGGTATGCTTCCTCCATGTGGGCTCTGTTGCTTCTGAGCTAGATGGTTGCTTCTTTACCTTCAAGATTTTAAGACCCCACACGCTATATCTTTTGGTAGCTGGACACCATCGGCTTTCTTCATCACATTTGCTTATGCAGCCGCTTTGTGGTCAGTGATCGTGTAGGGAAGGTGAGCATCGTTTAATGCCAATTTAATAGAACAATGTTCTTGCAATGAACGAGTCCTTGAGCGGAGACCCTATGTCCATCTGCTACCTTAATACTAAATCTATAAACATATGGACATAGATCTATTTCCCCATGCCCCTTTGTAAATATATGTACATGCCTTTATTTAGACATCTATAACTGGCCCTTGCTTCCCAGCTCACTCTTCTATACCCTTTGATTTTCCTCTTGTGCCCACTGCCATGCTCAGTCTTCCTTTTGGTTTCAGTAATTACTCTTGGTTACATTACCCTTGATCACGCCCTACCAGGCCTCGTGCATCCCCCTCACCACCGATTTCCATCACTTTTTGTTCCCTTGTCTCTGGGTTTCTTTACACCACTTCCTTTCCCCCCACCGTGCTCACTCCCATGCCCAATGGAAAGGGCCGGTCACATGTTTACTCCTCCAGATTGTTCATCCAGCCTCTCTTAATTAGACAGACCTGTAAAATTAATAACATGCACAAAATAAGACTGAGCAAAACCAAGCAGCGAAAAGAAAAAAACAAACAAAAATGTAAACAAAACCCAACCAAAATCCAATGACACTAAAAGAAAACAACACTAACCAAGAAAGAAAAGTACAAGGACTGTGTGGTGAACTTTAAGAGTGTTTTCCTGTCCAGTCTGTTGGGGCACCGAGCCCTGACCACAAAGTCCACCTTTGGCATTCCCCGGGGACTTTGATGCTCCATTTTCTTTCCCTTCCGTTGCACTCTCTTAGTGTCATGCCTCGAGGTGGCAGGATCAGTTCGGGCGCAGCTCCCACACTGTGTCTCCAGTGTTGTCCCCTCTAGGGCTATGGGTCTTTGAGGGACGTTTCTCATCGTGGGGCTGCCCGTGTGGTCTTCTCTGTGGACTGGCTTCTCTGATTGGGAACATCATCCTCAAGGTGTATTGGGCCAGGATGTGCTCCTTTCTCCCCTCCTCCCCCTTGTTCTGCCCTGTGTTCTCTGATCAGATATGTCCCTCTCCGCGAGCTGCAGATCCGGTGCCATCCTGTGAAATACAATCTTTGGGGGCTGCAAGGATGTTGGTGGGTGGGTGTCAGCTCAGATCTTTTGGGAGTCCAGGAGATATTGACTGTTCGATGGGCACAGTTCTGTGGGGCACCGTGCTCTTGGTCCAGACGCTGGTTGTGAATATGACTTTGTTTTTAACCAGTTGTGTGTCTCTGGGTCAACTGCTATGTGTTTTTGAGTGAGTTTTCTCATCTGGAAAGTAAATGTACTGGATTATCCAGACTCCCATGTCAGCAAGTTATCGAGAGGAGTTAATCAGAGGCTATTTCATATAGTGTGTACCTGCGCGCTGCAATCTAGACCTGGGGTGGCAATTATGAGCTCAGGATAGAGATGGTGTCCAGGAGGTAACATACGTGGCTCCATATTGAAACAGGAAGCCCACTGTGGAGATTTGGTCCTTCCGTTGATGTCCACTGGCCACCTAGTCTCCTGCTATAACTGCTTCACTGGCTCAGCAGCTGAGCCAGGAGCCAGTGCAATCATAACCAGGTGGCTACCTCGGAAAAAGGGCAGATAGATATTTGTTATCTTGTTGTCTTGGGGAGCCCACCTAACCTCCATGCAAACCTTCTGGTGTGAGTTATCTGTGGAAGGAATCATAGGCTCACAGTAATTCACATCTTTCTTTTTGACAATGTGCCCGTATTCCTTTCTGAACCTGAGAAGGTGGCCCCTGTGTCCACCAAGAAATTTACTGGCTGGCCTCCTACATGGAGAGTTAGCCTGGGCTTTTGGCGGCAAAGTGAAACAGAGCCCTGACCCCTTTATTCAGCTTCTTCAAGCATTATTGTCTCTTGCTTGGGTCTCTCTAGGTGCAGATGAGGCCCGTCCACTCTAGTGGAGGGTCGTGCACCTCTCCTGGGGTTTTCAAAGCACTGATTTTTCCAGTGTCGTTCTTTCCTGCAGTAGGCACATTGATCCTTCCCCATGGCTTGGCGGTGCCCACAGGTTAGTCTCTCCGTGAGTGGGCCATGCTCTCCTTTTCCTGAGTCTCTAGGGTCTCTCATGGCAATTTCTAGTATTTTAGCTAGTTTCTTTGTCTCTGTCGTGCTAGGGTCATCTCTGTTGTTATACATTCAATGAGCCACTTGTACCAAATCACTAAGATTTTTCCCTTTAAACCATTCCAACTTCTTTTTCATGTCTGAGGCAGACTGACTGAGTCATAAAGGCAATACTTATTGCCCTCCTGTTCTCGGGGCCTCCGGGCCGTGAAGGGTATAAAGCCCATAGGCTTCCATCAGCCACTCTAGAAAGGCAGGCGGACATTCTCTTATAAGAGCCTGAAAATTCTCACTGACCTTAGATAAATTCATAGGTTTCCTAGCTCTTCCGCAGAGGGTCATGTAAGAGCAACGGGTGATACCTGGTAAAGCCCTCTGGGCCTTGCTAGGAATTGAGATCCCACATTGTTGGTGTAGTGTCCAAAAGAGTTTCTCTCAAGTGGGGAGTGCCCGCTCGCTGACCATCAGGTTCGCTGACTGCTTACTGGGCCTCTGTCTGGAAGGGCTACCCTTCCTCCGTTTTGAACAGCAACTGGAGAAGTTGCTGGCAATCATTCCAGGTGGGCTGATGAGTATGGAAGACATAACAGTACTAGTGTGTGTGTGGGGCTACTGGTTGGGGGTGGGGGTGAGGTTGGGGGGCCGGTGGGAGAGGGAGTTACTCAATAAGGGCATGTTAGAAATTTTCTATTTCTGTCCCCTAGAAACCTTATAGGGCGGGGGTGGAACCAAAGGGTCTGAAGCCTTCTCTCCCACTCCCAGAGTTCTCCTGCAAAATGGTATAAAACCAAGTAGGGGAGAGAGATCGGGAGGGGAGGGAAAAGGAGGGGGAGAGGGAGAGTTTGGGGGAGGGGGACGGAGAGGGATGGGCTCCACCTATGTGGTTTTGGGACCTTGTAACGTTTGTTTTTCCAGTCCTGCCATGTTTCCTGAAACCTTGGAAACAAGGACCCTTTCTTTGAGGGAGGGAGTAAGTCTTTTATATTTGCAGGCTTTTTAGTGGCAATGTCAGCCCACACTTGAATTAAAGGAATCAGATCGTGATGTCCTGGTTCCCCTTAACCATAACTATGACCTCTTAGTAATAGGGGATGGGAAAACTAGTCTTGCGTGGGTCAATCAGGGACTCCTTCTGCCCCATCACTTTTAAACAAATTTTAGTGTCTCCAAGCTTTTGGGTTGAAACCACATCCTCTTGGTGAACACCTAGAGCAGGGGTCCTCAAACTACAACCTGTGGGCCACATGCAGACAGCCGAGGACATTGATCCTTTCTGTCGGGTGTATATGCCCCCTTTTTTTTTAACTTCAAATCAAGATGTGCAGTGTGCACATGAATTTGTTCGTAATTTTTGTTTTTTTTAAACTATAGTCTGTCCCTCCAATGGCCTGAGGGACAGTGAACTGGCCCCCTTGGTAAACAGTTTCAGGACCCCTGCCTTAAGGTATCCTGGACTTAGGGGTTACTAATCTCCCTGCCCTGAAACATCCCTGCTGTTGTGGGAGGCTACCCGCAACCCGTTGTGGGAGGCTACATGGGAATTTGGACCCCGGGTAATTTACAAGCCTTTACTCCAATTGAACCCAAGAAAATTCAAAATAACTTAGGTAGTTACTCTATTTTGGTCACTATTGACTCCTCCTGTACTAGCCCATTATTTCCATTTAACGCTATAACGCGGAATATGATGTTTTAATAGCATTTTAAAAAATGTATATATATATATATATATATATATATATAACTATGAATGTCCACAGCAAAAAAAAATAATTTTTTCCCAAAATTATAATTGAAGCAGTATAGGGTTAAAAAGAAGGATGGGTCTTATCAGCGGGTCCAAGACCTTAGCATCATAAATGAATCAGTTTGTACTATTTAAGAGTGTAAAAAAAATTGATGGAGGGATTCAGAGAAAATGGCGACCAGATAGGACCCATCTATCTGGAGCTCCTGCTGCCAGACCAGAAAAATAGGAAATTAGGTGAAGGAAACGGAGAGGTGGAGTTTTTTGTTCCCTTGTCTCTGGAGTTCTTAACACCACTACCTTTCTTCCCACCTCCCTCTCTCGCATGTCCTCCAGGATGTGCAGTTCCGTTTTTTTTTCTCCTCCAGATTGTTCGTTCAGCCTATCTTATTTAGACAGACCTGTAGAGGCAATAACATGCACAAAAACAAGAAAGAACAAAACCAAGCAGCAAAATAAACAAAACAACAAAAATCCAATTACAATAAAAGAAAACAAAGGTCAACAAGATAGAAAAGCTCATAGATAGTTTAAGGACTATGTGTTGGCCTTTAGAAGTGTTTTCTAGTCCAGTCTTTTGGGGCACCAAACCCTGACCCTAAAGTCCACCTTTAGCATTTCCTTGGGATCTTGCTGCTCCTTTTACTTGCTCTTCTGCTGTACCCCCTTAGTGTTATGCCTCGGTGTAGCGAGATCAGTTTGGGGGTAATTCCCACACTGTGTCTCCAGTGTTGTCCCCTCTAGGGCTATGGGTCTTTGAGGGACGTTGTGTCTCGTCGTGGGGCTGGCCATGTGGTCTTCTATGTGAACTGACTTCTCTGAGTGGGAACATCATCCTCAAGGTCTGGTGGGACAGGATGTGCTCCACTCTCCCCTTCTCCCCTTCATCTCTGTGTGCTCTGATCAGATAATGTCTCTGTCCAGGAGATGCAAATTCAATGCTATCCTCTGAAATAAAATCTTTGGGAGGGGTTGTGGGGAATATCTGCTCAGATCTTTGGTGTGTCCAGGAGAGAGGGACTGCTCGGCTGGGCACAGCCACGAGGGGCTCAGAACTCTGGCTCCAGAAAATGGTTGTAAGTTTGGCTTTGTTTTTAACCAGTTGTGTGCCTCTGGGTCAACACCTGTGTTTTTTTGAGTTAGTTTTCTGATCCGAAAAGTAAAGGTACTCCATTGTCCAGACTCCCATGTCACCAAGTGATCGATAGGGGCTAACCAGAGCCTGATTCAAATAGTGTGGATCTGTTAGGTGCCTTCTAGACCTGGGGTGGCGATTCTGAGCCCAGGACAACAATAATGTCCGAGAGGTGATATAGGTGGCTCCATATTGAAACAGGAAGACCACTGTGGAGATTTTGTCCTTCCACTGATGGCCACAGGCCACCGCCTCACGTCCTGCAAAAACAGTTTCCATGGCTCAACAGCCAAGCCAGGGGCCAGTGCCATAAAAATCATATGGCTAACTGGGACAAAGGGCAGACAGATATTTTTTATCATGATGTCTTGAGAAACCCACCTAACCTCCATGCAAATCTTCTGGTGTGAGTTATTTTTGGAAGCAATCATATGCTGACAGTAATTCAAATCTTTCCTTTTGACAATTTGCCTGTACTCTTTTCTGAACCTGAGAAGGTAATCCCTGTGTCCACTAAGAAATTGACTGGCTGGCCTCCTACTTGGACAGTTAGCCTGGGATCCTGGGGACCAAGTGAAACAGAGCACTGACACCTTCATTCAGCTTCTTCAAGCATTATTGTCTCTTGATTGGGATTTTCTAGGTGTGGATGAGGCCCGTCCTCTCTATTGGAGGGTTGTCTGCTTCTCCTGGGGTATTCAAGGCACTGATTTTTCCAATGTCCTTCTTTCCTGCAGTAGGCACATTGATCCTGCCCCATGGCTTGGCGGTGCCCACAGGTCAGTCTCTCCGTAAGTGGGCCATGCTCTCCTTTTCCTGAGTCTCTGGGGTTTCTCATGGCAATTACTAGTATTTTAACTAGTTTCTTTGTCTCTGTCGTGGTAGGATCATCTCTGTTGTTACACACCCGCTGAGCCACTTGTACCAAATCACTAAGATTTTTCCCGTCAAACCCTTCCCACTTCTTTTTCATGTCTGAGGCAGACTGAGTAATAAAGGCAATACTTATTGCCCTCCTGTTCTCGGGGCCTCCAGGCCGTTAGGGATATAAAGCCCGTAGGCTTCCATCAGTCACTCTAAAAAGGCACGCAGACATTCTCTTGTAAGAGCCTGAAAATTCTCACTGACCTTAGATAAATTCATAGGTTTTCTAGCTGTTCCACTGAGGGCCTGCAAGAGAAACTGGTGATACCTGGTTAGGCCTTCTGTGCCTTGCAAGGAGTTTGGATCTCACATTTTTCGTGCAGTGGCAAAAAGAGTTTCCCTCACATGGGGAGTGCCTGCTGTCTGACCATCATGTCCATTGACTGCTTACTGGGCCTCTCTCTGGCAGGGCTACTGTACCTGTGTTGTGAACAGCACCTGGAGAAGTTGCTGGCAATTTCTGGAGGTGGGCTAATGCATATGGAAAACCGTTTCTATCAAGGAATCAGACCTGCTTTGTCAGAAAAAGGGATTTTGTTGATTCCAATTATACAAATCACTGGAATACAAGGGGATATATACCCAAAAAGGGACTCAGGGGTCTTCCCCAGGTGTTGGGGCTGCTTGCCTTGAGTGTAGAATGGCTGCTGCCGAATCATCCTTCTTGGGGGGTGGGGCGGTCGAGATCCCATACCAGCCCTAGTGTATGTTGGGGTGTGGACTCAGAAAGGAGTTATGAGTATTTCTCTCTCTCCAGCCCCATGCACCTGACAGGGTGGCAGTGATAATGAAGGGTCGTAAGCTAGTTCTCCCACTCCCAGAGTCCTCCTGCAAAAAGGAATAAAGCCGAGACGGAGGGGTATGGGGAGGGGTTGGGGAAGGGCAGCCTCCACCTTAGTGGTTTTAGGACCTTGTGTCTATTTTTTTTCTGGTCCTGCCATGTTTCCTGAAATCTTGAAACAAGAACCCTTTCTGTTGCAGGAGGAAGTAAGTCTTTTGTTTATGCTGGCTTATTAGTGGCAATGTCATTCCACGCATCAATTTTAGGGATCAGATAGGGATGTCCTGGTTCCCCATAAACATAACTATGAACTCTGAGAAATAGGGGAAGGGAAAACGAGTCTTGCATGGGCAAATCAGGAACTCCTTCTGTCCAATCACCTTTAAACAAATTGCGGAGTCTCCAGGCTTTAGGGCTGAAACTACATTCTCTTTGTGAGCGCCTAGAGCAGGGGTCCTCAAACAATAGCCTGTGAGCCACATGCGGATAGCCGAGGACCTTGATCCTGTCCGCCGAGTGTTTGTGCCCCGTTTGTTTGTGTGTTTTTTTTAAACTTCAAAATAAGGTATGTGCAGGAAGCATAGGAATTTGTTCATAGTTTTATTGAAACGATAGTTCGGCCCTCCAACTGATCAGAGGGACAGTGAACTGGTCCCTGTTTAAAGAGTTTAAGGACCCCTGGCCTAGAGAAATCAGAAATCCGTAGTTCTGGGGAGAGCACTCCTGTTAAGGAGGTTTCCTTTCTAAGCAAGCCCAGACAGTGGCAATTGGATCTCGGTGCACCTCGAAATGTTGTAGCCACTCTCCATTCCCAGAAAGAAAACTACTCCGACCGCTGGCAAGTTCAACAGAAAAAGTTTTTTTTCCTGAGCAGCCCCAGTCTAATTGACCAAAGGTTTTTATACTTTTGCAATGTGCAGGTGTGCAAGCAGGCAGAGTAGAGAAGCAGGGTGTTGCAGTTAGTCATTCTTAGTTGAACAAAGACTGCTCTGGTCGCTCTCGCGAATCTTCTGAGCATCCATATCCTTTGGGACATTCCCTTGGGCACATCTGCACAGCCTACCTCCCCTATATCAGCTAGTTCATTTACAGTTCATAGCTACTTTATTTACTTTACATGGT
Source organism: Tenrec ecaudatus (assembly GCF_050624435.1). Classification (NCBI taxonomy): domain Eukaryota; kingdom Metazoa; phylum Chordata; class Mammalia; order Afrosoricida; family Tenrecidae; genus Tenrec; species Tenrec ecaudatus. The sequence goes on from NW_027458669.1 coordinate 461,153, forward strand.
GCCTTCTGTCAGCTCATAATGGCTTCACTCTTGTCAAGGCTGTTTAAGCTTTTCCCAGAGATCCTATATAGCCGCCATTGTGGCCATGGGGAAACGGGGCCTGTGACCCTGGCCAAGATGGTGCCCACCAGCCCAAACATGTGGAAGGGCACTGCCTAGGGAGCTGATTGAATAGACCTGGGAGTTAGCCCTGCCTTGTCCTGGGAGCCAAATATTTCCCTTTTCCCCTCCATTCCCTTTCTCCTGGCTTTTCAAACAAGCTGCTTTAGCCCTATAATGCCCAGCACAACATTTTTATAACATTTAATTGAAACTTATCTAGTACCAAACTTATAAATTATCAATGTGACAATTTGGTTACATTTCAAAAACATTGCACGTTTTATATATTTGAATGCCATATATACATATTGATAACTATGAAAGTAAAGAATAAAAATGTTTAAAATTATTTCCTGAATTTAAAACTTGAGGCGTTATAGTGTTAGTGTTCTACCAGTGTAGGTTTGTTCCTTGTTACAGGCTGGTTTTCCGTGGCCCAGGCTTAGGCCAATGGCATATGGAACCCTTCCTGTGTAACTGTTACCTTTAGGCTTTCAGTGTTGCTGCTTAAGGCACTTTTGGGGAAAGCTCTTACTACACAGTTCCACTGCCACGATGTTCCAGACAGAAATTCCAATTCCCTTAAGGTTCCCTGAGCTTCCAGATGCCCCTTCCCTTCAGAGATTTGAGAGTCTGCTCCCGCCAGCAGGCATCTTGGAGGGCCGTGGGGCCATTCCAAGCAGTGGTTCTCCTAGCTTGTCTAGAATAATGGTTGGACTTAAAGTCGACCTCAGTGAGTTGTCTTTGATCCCTTACTTCTTGCTGGGGCATCTTCCTGAGGCAACAGATTCAGGGCAATAAAGGGCTCGCTCTCAAGTGGGGTTTATTGACCTTGAGGCAGCAAGCTCTACATAGCCTTCTTTTGTGCTTTCTAGATGGGACTTAGCAGCTTCATACTCAGGAATTGCCCCCTTGCATGAATCCTGTCCAATTGGGATAGAGTTGACACAGAGGCTAGACAAACAAAAGCTGATACACTATGCAACTTTATTTGAGAAAGGAGAATGGTGGCCAGAGAATGGTACACTTTCCCTTCTAACCCTGATTCACCTGGAACAGTTTTGTAAAGTGATTGGAAAGTGGGCCGAAATGCCAGAAGTTACAGCATTTCTCCTTTTGAGGAGCAGTAGAGACCTTCATCCCCAGTGCACCCAGGAACCCCTAAGGCAGGCATCCTCAAACTGTGGCCCGTGGGGCACATGTGGCCTGACGACATTTATCCCACCCTCAGGGTGTTTTTGCTGCCTCTGCATGTCCTACTTAGTAGCCGATTCGTGCAATGTGCATAGGAATTTGTTCATAGTTTGGTTTTTTTTAACTATAGTCTGGTGCTCCAACGGTCTGAGGGACAGTGAACTGGCCCCCTGTGTAAACAGTTTGAGGACCCCTGCCCTAAGGGATCCTGGACTTAGGGGTTACTAATCTCCCAGCCCTGAAACATCCCTGAACATTCTACCCGTTGTAGGAGGCACCATGGGAATTTGGTCTCTGGGTAATTTACAAGTCTTTTATTCAATTTGAAGCCAAGAAAATTAAAAATGACTCAGACACTTACTTTCTTTTGATCCCTGTTGACTCCCGCTGTAGTATTCCAATATTACAATTTAACGCTATAACGCATGACCTTTTCATTCCATTCAATTAAATGTGTGTGTATAGATAGATAGATAGATAACTATGAAAGTAATTAATGAAAACAAAATTTGTTTGACCAAAGTTAATAATTGAGGGATAATAGGATTAAATAGAAGCATGGTTCTTAGCAGTGGGTCCAAACATTAGGATCATAAATGAAACAGTGATCTCAGTGCACCCAGTAGTTCCCAAACCCTGTACCCTCATAGGGGAAATTGTGGATGCTTTTACTCCCGTGCCTATACTTAGAACGAACAAACACACATGCCTGATAATCCTAAGATTTTTTTTGTTTCCTGTGACACTCACCTAATTTCAAGGGCACTGCCACCTCACAAGCCTAGCCTTGCCTCAGTTAAACTGTTCACCCTTTTGTCCGTTTGTTTGTTTTTCCAGAAGTTCTCAAGTTACCAAGCCCTCTGAACCAAGTGTGCCACCTCTAGGACCACCATCTCCTGGACCACCTCAACCTTATCCATCCTAGACCTGAATGGACAACCCCTCCCAGCAGAGTAGAAAGGGTATGGACCCAAAGCCCCACTTCACCCTTTTGCCAGCAGGAAGGACCTAAAGATGTCGTCGCCTTGTACCCCAAAGATTTGGGTCCATATCTCTTCAGGGTGTAAATTTTAGGTAGCTAGCATAGGGACTAGGTTGTCCATGATACATGCTCAGAGGGCCAAGCTAGCCACCCAGGAAAGAGTGGCACACCGAGCGTGCTCAGAGGTCCAGGTTTCCAGTCAGGAAGGCCAGGTACACCTGGGTGGGTGCTGCACCCACATTGACCCACCTAGGCCAAGTAAATTCAATTCAGCCACTGGGGTCCACCAGGGTTGCCTACCATGCCTCCCTATCTCTCCTAAAACACAATTGGATCACAAACCTGGCTTTGGCGTGAATTCTTTCTCATGCAGAGCCAAGGACCAAGGTATATCTGTCCACAGAGAGAAAAACCTAGGAAAGCTCTTTGGAGGCAGCAGCACTGCACATGAGTGGCTATTGGATACTGTTTAGATGCATGGCTTTCTATTTGGAACTTTTTTTTTGTCTCACCTGAATGGAAAGGAAGAGGTAATACTTCTGGATCACACAGTATCCATGTCCACAAATGAGCTGCTCATTCCACAGTCCTGGCAGTGCCTTTTGAAAACCCTCTGCTTTAGAATGTCACTCCTTGAAGATGGCAGTGGGAGTGGCTGGGGCCAAGTATGCTGCCTCTTACTCCCAGTTGCAGGTTTCTGGATGCTGATTGTATCTCTTACAGCATCAATTAGTGGGCTTGTTGTCTGCCTCAGGCTTTGTTCACAGAGATCCTCCAGCTAGGTGGTGGTGTGTGCGCATAAGCAGAGGCTTCCTGCCAATCCCCCATGAGTAGTAGAGCTCCCATGGTGTGGACTCCATGAAAGCCGTGCTCCAGCCAGCAGGATTACAAAGGAGGGTGGGCCCGGCAGGACAGGAGGGCCATTGCCCCTATGGAATGACCTCAGAACCCCGCCTCCCTCCCTGTCCAGCTCCTGGGACTATGGGCCCTAAGCTTCATGCCTGACTCAGGAATAGACACAGGGTGAGGCAACTCCAGGAGGTGATTTTGCTGATCTAATCCAGCCTGAGATCATCCTTGCATGTGCCCTCTGTCCAGACCTTTTTTTAAATTGTTCATGCAACACTAACCACAATGCATATATACATCGGTTGTGTAAAGCACATTTGTACATTCATTGCCCTCATTATTCTCAAAATATCCACTCTCCACCCCACCCAAGCCCCTGGCCTCAGCTCCTCATTTTTCCCCCTCCATTCGAGCTACCCTTGATAATTTACTAATTATTTTCTCATATCTTGCACTGTCTGATGTTCCTTCACCCACTTTTCTGTTGAGGTTAAATGTAGATCCCTGTATACGGTTTCCGTTTTCCAACCTACCCTCCCTCCACCCTTCCCGAGTCTGCACTCATAACACTGGTCCTCAAGGGCTCATCCACCCTGGATTCCCCATGTTTCCTGTTCCTATCTGTCCAAGTGTACATTCTCTAGTCTAGCCTGATTTGTAAATTAGAATTGGGATCATGATAGTGGGAGATAGGAAACATGTAGGAACTAGGGGAAAGCTGTGTTTCATCGTTATTATCTGGTACCTGTCTTGGTTTATCTCCTCCCTGACACCCTTCTGTTAGGGATGTCCAGAGGACTGTAAATGGGCTTTGTGTCTGTACCCAGCACTCCCCGCTCATTCGCAATGATAAGATTTTTTTTGTTCTGATGATGCCTGCTACCAAATCTTTTCAAAACCTCATGATCACACAAGCTGGTGTGCTTCTTCCATGTGGGCTTTGTTTCTTCTGAGCTAGATGGGCGCTTGTTTTCCTTTAAGCCTTTAAGACCTCACATGCTATATATTTGATAGCTGGGCACCATTAGCTTTCTTCACCACATTTGCTTATGTACCTGCTTTGTGTTCAGTGATCGTGTAGGGAAGGTGAGCATCATAGAATGCCAATTTAATAGAACAGTATTTTTGCAACGAGGGAGTCCTTGAGCAGTGGCCCAATGTCCATCTGCTACCTTAATACAAAACCTATAAATATAGGGACATAGATCTATTTCCCCATGCTCATATATTTAAATATGTACATGCCTTTTTTTAAACCTCTATAATTGACCCTTGCTTCCTAGCTTGCTTTTCTATTCCCTTTGATTTGCCTCTTGGGCCCACTGCCATGCTCACTTTTCATTTGTGCTTCAGTAATTCAGTAATTCCTCTTGGTTCCATTGGTTCCATTTCCCTTGATCACTCCCTACCAGGCCTCCTACATCCCCCTCACCACCGATTTGCATCACCTGTTCTTCCCTTTTCTCTGGGTTTCTTAACACCACTACCTTTCCCCACACCTCCCTCTCTCCCATGTCTCCCCAGAAGTGTTGGTCCTGTTTTCTCTCCTCCAGATTGTTCGTCCAGCCTATCTTATTTAGACAGACCTGTAGATGTAATAACATACACAAAACAAGACAGAGCAAAACCAAGCACTAAAAGCAACAAAACAACCAAAATCCAATGACAATGAATGAAAACAACTCAACAAGAAAGAAGTGGCTCATCGTTAGTTCAAGGTCGGTTTGTTGGCCTTTAAGAGTGTTTTCCAGTCCAGTCTGTTGGTGTACCAAGTACTGGCCTCAAAGTCATCCTTTGGCATTCCCTGGGTACCTTGATGCTTCGTTTTCTTGCTCTTCTGCTGTACCCCCTTAGTGTTATGCCTCGGTGTGGCAGGATTAGTTCGGGCGCATTTCCCACACTGTGTCTTCAGTGTTGTCCCCTCTAAGGCTATGGGTCTTTGAGGGGTGTCTTGTCTCATCGTGGGGCTGGCCATGTGGTCTTCTATGTGGACTGGATTCTCTGAGTGGGAACATCATCCTCAAGTCCTGGTGTGCCAGGATGTGCTCCACATTCCCCTCCTCCCCCTTCATCTGCTCCATGTGCTCCGATCAGATATGTCCCTCTCTCAGAGCTGCAGATTCACTGCCACCTTCTGAAATAAAATATTTGGCATGGGAAGGTGAGTTGGGTGGGAGGATCTGCTCAGATCATTTGATGGTTCAGGATAGATTGACTGTTTGGCTGGGGACAGGTATGTGGGGCTTAGGGCTCTGGCTCCCAACACTGGTTGTGAATATGTCTTTGTTGTTAACCAGTTGTGTGCCTGTGGGTCAACACCTGTGTCTTTTTGAGTGAGTTTTCTCATCTGCAGAGTAAAGGTAATCCATTATCCAGACTCCCATGTCACCAATTGATTGAGAGGCACTAACCAGAGCCTGATTGAAATAGTGTGTACCTGTCAGGCGTGTTCTAAAAACACCTTAAAAGTCGTAAAAACACTATAAATGCCTTAAAAACCCTAAAACGTCTAAAATATTTCTAAAATGCTAAGACCACCCCTAAAGACCCTCTAAAACATCTTAAGACCATTAAATACATGGTAAAAGGCTTTCTAAAACACCCTAATGCGCCATAAGTCTTAAAAAAAACTCCTTACGTCCCGAAAACATAATAAATGCCCTAATATTATGCAAATGCCTTAAAACGCAAAATAAAGAACACGTGAAGCCCTAAAAACACGCTAAAAGTCTTTTAAAACCCCAAGAACATCCCTACAAAGCAACCCGAAGCACTATAAAACCCTGTAAAAGTCCAACAGCCTAATAGACATGAATTCACCATGAAAGCAAAAAATAATCCAACAAAACCCTAAAGCCCTGAAAACCAAAACCTAATCCCCGCAAACACTCTAATGCCTTAAGAAGCACCCTAAAATTTTAACAAAACACTAAAAGCCATAAAAACACATATAAGCCTAATAAACACCCTTAAACACTAAAATCACCCTAAAAGCCTTAAAATGTCTGAAAAGCCATAATATTCCCTAAAATTCAAATAACACTCTGAAGCCACAAATAACACACTAAATGCCTCCCAAAACATGTGGAACTTCCAAATCATATCCCTAGAAGATTCCCAAACCATGAACTTCCAAAACCACATAAATGCCCTGAAGACAACATGAAAGCCCCAACAAAACATAAAATGCTGGGGAAAAACACATAAAATATTTTAAAATACCCTAAAATCTCTAAGAAACCCTGTAAGATCACTAAAAACACCCCTACCTGCTAAAAAATACCTATACACTCCAAAAAATCACCCGTAAATCCCTTAAAAACTCCCTTAAACCTTATAAAACACCCTTAAAGCCCAAACCACCCTAATGCGCAAAAAAATTAAATGACCCCAAATGACCTTAAAGCCCTAAAAATCACATGCCACAAAAAAATCCTAAATGACCCCAAAATTCCAACTCAAAGCCAGCCTACAAGTCTTTTATGAGAACAGTTTTATCTTTCTACCAAGGAGAAGTTTGTAGGTTCAACCCCTGACCTATGCCCTTACCATATGAAGTTAGTAATCAGTGGTTTTGCAATTCTTTGAAGAAAGATGAGGGTAATTTTATCAGGAGTGAATTAAACTTGTCTAGTGCCTTGAGTAGAACTGATAACTGTACTACATTGAGTCGTCTGGTCAAGGAGCATGGGATATTATCCCATTTGCTGAGGTCACACTTGATTTCTTGTAATTTCTGTAGTTTTCCTCATATAAATCTGTTGTTTTTTTATTCAAGTATAGATATAGATATTTTCATTTACGCTTGGCTATTGTAAATGGTACTACCTGAAAATGTGTATTTCATTAATTATTATTTCTTGATCTATTTCTTCATCCTTCGAAATATTATCAGTTTGTTGTGGTAGATAAACATTAGGACTTTGCATAACTTAGAAATATTACATTTCACAGAAAAATCATATTAATTATGTCGACAGAGCTATAAAAGGAATGTTGCCCTGAATATCTTCAGATATGACAGCTGTTTCATTGAGAAATTAAGCCAGACAGACACAATGTGATGTACATTTTGTTATTTTCATGTGGGTTCCTTCACTCTTCCAAAAAAATTAGGTTCATGAGCCCCTTGGGGAATGAGTTTGAGTTCAGATCAGATGTCTATTTATATATTTGAGTCCTGAAGCCCATTTGATGGACTGTTCTGTTGCTTCCAAAGTAGTCAGTCACTTCCCCACCAATTAGAGAATTTGTCCGAAGCAAAAGTAAAAGTGTGGCGTACGACATTTGACTGCACACCATCTAAAATCACACTCTCATTTGGTGTTGGCAGTTTTACTTGTATTTCAATTGTAAACTACACTTCAGAGTTCAGGCTAGTGAAAACGTTTCAGTGGAAAAAATTTGCACACAACTACGTGCAGTTTGTGATTCTGTTGTTCCCAAGCAAGGCTATGAGGACAAAGATGCACAAGCATGGGGGGCACTGCAGACAATGTGTGAAAGTTTCCAGGAGCTCAGGGGTGGACAGCGGCTGCTAATTCTCCCGTGCTGGCAGTGAGCTATGTGGGAGGGCTTTGTGTGAGGTCCCTGTGGGGTCTCTGAGAAGTCTCCATAAAGGATGCTGAGAACTTCATATGAAGTCTCTGTGCGAGGCCTCTGAGTCTCTCTGGAAGTCTCCAAGGAAGTATGTGTGTGAGGTTTCTCTCTCGGGTATGTGTGAGTGTCCTTGTGAGATGTCTGCTGAATTGTGGGGGGCGGGGGGCAGTTGTTTCGCTGAGGTCTCTGCAGGTCTGAGTGGGCTTCCCTTTGTTTGACCTCACAGCACCATATAAGAGGACCTGGTGGCAGGGGAAAGGGAAGGGGCTTGGTCCATGCACCCCTTGCTGTTCTTTCAGGGTCTTCTCTCCATCTCCGTGCACTTACCTAGCACGAACGGTAGGGTTCAGCAGCGGGGAGTCCGGTGTCCAGCTCTTCACTCTCTCTAGGAACACACCCAAGCTACCTGCTACCCAAGAGGCCCCAGATCCAGGCTCTGCAGATCCAGAATCTGATTTTTTACTGCCACAGTCACTCCAGAGGCTGCCTTGGCACAATCAGGACTCCAGAAACAACATCATGCTGCTGTACCAGCAGTCTCTGGGGCCTATGTCCACTTCCCTCCTCCACCACTGGTGTCAGTCCCCACCCACCCCACACACACACTTGGTGTCCTGACTGAGGCATGGAGGTCAAGGCTCAGTGGATGTCTTCCTCGCCATCCTTTACTGTTTAGTTCAGTAAACAGTAAACCCTGGCCCACCAGGGGTGTTCTTTTAAGCACATGAGAATTTACTCTAGCGGATCAACTAATCATATTTTGGGGGGCCCTCCTGCCTTCTTCTATAATCTGGTGCCCAGGAAATAAAACCCTGTGTTAGAAGCACAGAGGAAACACTGACCACTATTGAACTGGTTTCCCTTATCAAGACAGGTGATGTCTAATCTCCGTGCACATCCTGATTTCCCAGGAGTCTCTAGGGGAAGGGAAGGCTGCTCCCAGTTGTGACTTTCTTTGCAGCACTCAGTCCTTAGAAGCCACTCTCTCCGGAGAACATTCCTAGAGCACGTGCACGCGTGTGTGTGTGTGTGTGTGTGTGCGTGTGTGTGAAGATCACCAGCCTGGGGTCATGTTTCCTGAGAACATTCCTAGAGTGTGCGCGTGAGTGTGTGTGTGAAAACCACCAGCCTGGGATCATGTTTCCTGAGAACATTCCTAGAGCGTGTGTGTGTGTGTGTGCGTGTGTGTGTGTGTGTGTGTGTGTGTGTGTGTGTGTGAAGACCCCCAGCCTGGGGTCATGTTTGCTGAGAACATTCCTAGAGCATGTATGTGTGTGTGTGCGCACGCGTGTGTGTGCATGTGAAGACCACCAGCCTGCGGTCATGTTTCGTGAGAACATTCCTAGAGCGCGGACGCGTGTGTGTATGCATGTGTGAAGCCCAAAAGCCTGGGGTCATGTTTCCTGAGTCCTGGCACCCTGTTATTGACTCATCCCCACTCTACCCCACCCTGGCTATCAACTCATCCTTCCCCCAGTCAGGAGATGGAAATCAAGTAAAATAACAGTTTGTCGCCCCACTAAAGATAGTATTGAGAAAGTAACCTTCCCTGCTTGAAAGCTGTGCCTTTGCTATCCAACCCAGTGCTCTCTGTAGGAGATAAAGTTCTGCTGTGGGGGCAGCTAGCTAAAGCTGGGGTGAAGCACCTGGCCGATTCCCCTTTGTAAGCCTGTGTTAGCTCCGCTTGTGTCTTGCGTCATTTCTGGGGATCCTCATGCTCTTTGGCCCCCTTTGCTATGTCCAACGCTTCATATTCTTCTTCACTGTATCCTTCCCTACCCTGTGTCCATGGTGCCTAACCATTAGTGGTTATTACACAGACGCTCATCCTGTACCACTCAGCCTAAGCTGTTGCTCCTTCTCCGGGTTTATATACAGAGGAAGGCATGTGAGCTGTGAACCGGATTTTCCCTTGGTGCAGTGGGTGAGCAGAGTCCCCCGCTGGCAGCCTCCCTAGCAGTTCCCACCCACATGTGTCAGACCTGGGACTTCCATCCTGGAGGTTACCCTAGGCTGGGAGAGAGGCAAAGGTAGCAAAATATGTCATTTCGCATTTTGTGACAGGTGTATTGAGGCGGAACCTCCATGCCAAACTTGGCAGCCTTCATCAAATGCACATGTGGGACTTAGACAGGCCGCCACATGTCTCATGCCTGCTTGGTACCATGAGACGCTACTTTGGTCTAAACCTCTTCTGGACCCTCGATGGAATTTCTTGGCTGGATTGCGCCTCTCAAAACCTATCAACTGCAGCCACATAACGTTGAAGACAAAGTAATGGCACCAGGGAACATTCTTCACTGTGTTGGGACCTTCTGAGGTTTTCACAGTAGGGGTGTTACCATAAATCATAAGAGGTGCAAAATGAAGAACTTGGGATGGAAGTGGGTGGGAAACACTGCTGAAAACCTCCTCCAGAGCCCTGCCCTTTGAGAAGTCAGAGCTAGCACTCAGAGAAGGAGACGCAGTATCTAACATAGTTAAAGGTATATTATGCCAACCTCGTCAATGAACTCATGTGGGGTTAATTGAAGGGCAGGGAGATCAATGGCTCTGTGAGCCTAGCCTTTCTGGTCTCTTGCTCTCTGATAGTGCCACCAGGGTGGATATGCATTTGTTAGGTCCCTAAAGCAGCTGGAAAGACTCATTTCCTGGGAGATCCCTGAGGAGAAGCCGCATGGACCTACCCTGTTGCAGCCCTGGTTTCTGCAGCAGCCTCATGGAGAACCTGCCAGCGCACGGACTACAATTTCCTCCTGCAGTCATTGTCTCCCCGTGTGTTTTTGGATTGTGAGGAGGACTTTGTAGATTGGTGTCAGACACATGGGATACTATTGGACTGGTGGTCTTAGATTGAACTGGGTTGGGATGCTTTTCAATGTTCACTTAACCTTTATATAAAACTCATAAAATATGAGTGTATGAATTTTGTTTCTCTAGTCTACACAGACTAACACACATGACACCCCCTCTAGATCCCGCCATGCAGCACAGAAGTCACACTTTAATGTAGGAGGGGGAAAATCTCTATTATGGAACAATGAATATCATGGCTGAGAGAAGCCATTAGCCTGTGCAGAACAGGCTAAAGTGGCTGGCATGGATACTTTCCTACTAATCAGAGCAGAAGAAGCGTCTTCTAATTTGCCAGATAAGACATATTCTCGAAGACAGTGACGTGGGCAGTGGTAAGGGTAACTGGAGTAAGCCCACCTCCTCCGCCTCTGCTGCTGCAAGCTGACTGGGCACACAAACACCCTGGGGGGCAATGCCTGAGTGTGGCTTCTGATATTGAATCCCCTGAACGGACAGAAATTTGTGAATACATCCCTGATACAGGTGCTCGTGGTGGGAAGGCTCTGGCAGTCAGGTATCGCCTGGTGGAGGCAGGGTCTCACACTTGCCACTCTCCTGTGTTCTACAAAGAAAGGAGCCCTGCAGCTGGAGGAACATCCATTAACTGAGGCCTGCGCTTCTTTTCGTGGACATAACGTTGACGCAAGATACTCCTGATGACAGCCTGGTGTCCCCTCTAGGACTTGGCCAACATCTGTCGTGAGCACCTGAGCCTCCGTGACCTTGTTAGGAGACACTGGTTGTCTTTGAAGGGGCCCAAGGCTGTGACCACAGGGTAATACGGGCTTTCCTTTTTGCAAAGGATCACCATGTCCTGTAGATTTTTTGCTGGAGCAAATCCACTGGACAAAGTGCTTCCTCCATTTTTTGCTGTGGCCCTCAGCAGGAAGCTGTCCCTTCTCTGGTGGGAGCTGTGAGGACTTGATCTCAAGGCACTCAGCCAATGCCTTGTCTTGCACAGGCTGGCTTAACCCACAGACTTGGGAGATGCCTCTTCCCGCTAATCCTTTTCCATGCTCTTCTGGATTGGGCCATTTATGAGTCTCCCTCTTGTCAGTGGGAACAGCATCCTTCCTTCTCCTTGTCGAGGGGTCCTGAAGGTTGGGGCTTTTGAGCTTCTGCTGCCCCATGTAACTTGCTCTAGCCACCACGAAGCCACTTGGCCCTTGACATATTGGCTTATCCCCAGTGAACAAATGCTGGGGGCGGCAATGGACCACCTGAGAAGGCAAAACATTGGTGGCAGTGAGCACATCAGTGGTGCAGTCCTGAAGGAGCCCGTCAACAGGACAGCATGGAGAACCATCCTCTGCCTCTACCTCCACCTGGAGCTTAATCTCACTGCACACTCGTGCTGTAAGGCTTGGCTTTTCAGGAACTGGAGCACACTTTCCAGGTAGCAGGAAACTTTTACTACATCCTAGAGCCTCGAAGCACCCCCGGGTCCACATCATTGGTTTGAGATTTTGCCAGCACACTGGTTTTGAAAGTGTCTCTATCGTCTAGCTCTATTGAAGAGGACTTCTTGACCACCACCAACCCTGTCTCTTTGGCTCTTGAAGATGGACATTCAGAGTTCACTTCCAATCTGGGGCCTCCTGGGGCACAACTAGCACCCTCTTTCCTTGACCCCTTGCTGGTCAGTACTGGATTTGAGGTTTGCTCTAGGCTCTCTCTCTCTGGACACTTTCATTCTGGAAGGTTCTGCCAAGGATACTGGGCATGAAGGCTGGAAACGGCTGCCTGAGGGCCAATGAGCATCCACTGTCATTATCAAGTGGGGGGTAGGCTGGGGTTCCCTGAACAGGCTCCTCTGTAGGGGAGCAATCAGCAAAAGGACTCTCCAGGGTAGGGCTTGATTTCTTTGTGGTCACTCTCTCTCCCCAGTCTGCCTGACAGGGTTCTCCCAGGACCTTGGCAGCCTCAGTTACTAGGTTAGTTCAATACTTAGGGGTGGCTAAGCAGGTGGACTTTGGAAAGGACATTGCGTTGTCTTTTCTTGTCCTACAGAGGTTTGTGGGCTCAAGGACTTTGAGGGGCATGCACCACCTCTGCCTCATTTGGAGCCTTACGATATGCGAGTCCAGCACCTGTTGAGTGCCCGGGCTGAGAAAGGAAAGGCTCTGCGTTGTGTTCAGATCTTCCAGCTCTCCCCAGGAGGCCACATTGACAACATGTGGGTGGGTCAGGGAAATAGACAAAGCGTGCGTGGTCGCAAGACATGAACGGCAAACAATGCCAGGGATCTGATCCTTTCTAATCTGCTCCACCTTCCTGCACATGTGGACATTCAGGGTGTTTTCCAGTAGGATTTTATTTGGACCCCTTAGGGTGTAAGTTCCTGCGTTAATCCCCTTGTGTATCCTCAAATCACTTAACTCCTTTGAGTCGGCTCCCGGAGTTCCTTTTGGGCAGTAGTTTCCTGATCCACAGAGAGATAGATTACATTTGGATATTTTCCTCAAGTAATTCCCTTGTCCATTGACCGAGTTGTTCCTCAGCTGGACACCGGCTCTGCAGCACGCAGGCGACGGTCCAGGGTGTGTGCATCTTCCTGGGGACACCGTCTTCATTACATTCTTCCCCTGCTTGTCTCCAGGTGTTGAGCAGGAGCATTCGGGCTGCTTCATATCCAGACAAGTCCCTGGCCATTTTTCCTGAGGCTGCTTTAGTGTCAGAGACTCAAGAGTCCCATTGCCGAGGGGCCCCTGCAATTGAGGGAAGTTCTCTTGGCGGTGGAGCTCCGATTGCTTCAAGCAGCCAGGAAGCTTGGGGTCTGTCTTTGGGGTCTGGACCTTCTGATTGTCCTGGGGATGAGTGGGTTTGCGAAGACAAAAAGCTTCCTGGGGTGGTGGTATCATAAAGGGTAAAGAACTCTCACTTTCCTGTTGTTTCTTTAAAAAATGGCTTTCCAGCTGTTGAAGTGAATTTGGAATGCGTGATTGGGACTTAGTGTGGACGGTAAGACAGGATTCATCACAGGGACTCTTGTGAGGAGGAGGAAAAGGTACTGCGAGTGGGCCACGGGGCTGTGGACCGGGCGGAGTCAGGACTGTAGCCGGCGGTGGGGCCTGGGCTTGGCATGCAGTTGGAAGTAAAAGTTGGAATCGGCCTTCAGTGTAGGGCAAGGAGTGACGTTGCAACAAGAGTGGGTACTCTTTAGCTTGCATTTGAGCTGGTAAGGCATTAGGAATTTCATTAAATAAGACAGTGGGAAACTCTAGGGTAGATCCAGAGACCCTGAGAGCAGCTGCCAGAGACTCGCTGTGCAGAAAAGGTAGACCCCAGAAAAACTCACTGAATTTTTGTGGAAAATGCTTCTGAGCGCTGGGTATCTGCTCTGCTTTGATGCTGGCATTCCAGAAGGGCTGGGGAGGTGCAGTGATCTGCTCCCCATCGAGTGCCTTCAACATATTTAAGGCCTGCAGATGGTATTCTGATACACCCTTTCCTTTTTCTTCCCAAATATTCCATTTCTCTGCCTTTGTGATTTCTATTTCCAGCAGCTTGTGGACATTGGGGTTGAGCAAGGTGGGCCTCCCTACTTCCCCCTGCCTCTTTGTGGGTCCTTCCCGAAAGGTGTCTTCTTGGGGGTGCCAGGTAGAGTGCTCTTTCAGAGACCCAAAGTATTCCAAGGAGGGAAGCTGTAAGTTCTTGGCAGCTGCCCAACACTGGGGTGGGGAGGCCGTAGGGAGGCCTTTGGGATCCTGACTTGTGATGGCTGCCATGGCAGGTGTGGAGCAGCGGTTGTGTGGAGATGGGCTCTGCCTGGGCCTTGCCAACAAGTCATTCTGAGAATGAGTCCCTGTGGGGTGCGGGGCTGGTGAGTCCCAGAGAGTGCTTGGAGGCTGCAGGTAGGCCTTTGAATCCGGGGGTTTGGCACTGGGTGAGGGAAGAGCCAGTGGTGTGGGTGAAAGACTGTCAGGTTCATGGGAATGTGCGCAGTTTGGTGATTGACTCAAGGCGGGTAAGACTTGAGAAGTTGAGATGCACATCTGGGCCCGTGGAAGGGTGGAGTTCTGAGACCTAGGTGTCCGGAATGGATGAGCCGCAGAACCGTGTGGGGCGCGCGTACCGACGTGGACTTCAGCCGTACCTCTATTTCGCCAGCTACCAGAGAGGGCTTGAGCTTTCTGTTGACCAAAGCTGCCAGTGTCAAGTGGGTTTCCCAAGTGGCTGCAGGAGACAGAAGGACCAGATTACAGCCAGGACTGAAGGGGCAAGAGACCTAGCAGGCTAGCAAGGGTCGGTGCAAGCTCAGCCCCTCCCCAAGCCTTGATGGCCTGCTCTTCCTGCCCCACCCCACTGCCCGGGACTCCTGTCATTCTCTGCCCATCCCTGAAAGTGTCCCCCAAACCAGCGCATCCCAGCTGCTCTGCAGCCCGAGGCCACACAGGCACCCTGGTTGGAAGATGCACCCCGCGGTGAAGCAGGAAGGTTACTTACTTCTGCCTAAGACGCAAACGCAGGTTCTGAGCGCCATATAGTTCTTGCAGGAAGCTTCGGAAAACTGGAAATCAAGAGAACCGTTATGGTGCAGCCCTCCCAGAGGACCGAAAGGAATGTCACACGGGCTGTGCACTTAGGACGTTGGACTCTCCAGAGCTCAAGGTCAAATGATAGCTTACTCCCACGGGCAGGAGGTGCTTTGGCATTTCAAGGAGCATCGGTTTCCAATATTGTCTGTGGGGTCTCAGTGAGCAATCTGAACCTTGGCAAAGTTACACAGCTTATCGCAGTTACCCCTCAATGTTCCACCTCCAAATCCACCAGAATCTGCTCCTGACACCCCCACTGCCCCCTACTGGGTCCTACCTTGGCCAGCCTTCATCCCATCCTAGGCCCCTCCTGTACATCTGGGAAATATCTGGGTTCTGTTTCCATCCACAGTATCCTTTTGTTCAGGATTATTACCTGAGAGAGACGGGCTGTTGCCACTGGCATCCTGCAGAGGAGGGGACAGGAGAGCTTACAGAGCTTGGTTGAATGGGCAGAACCTTACCTTTCAGAGCGTCACCTTTGTCCCTTGACCTGCTGCTTCTCCTTGTCTCCACCTGAGGCTGGGGCACAAGAGAGAAAGTCAGGCTGGAATCCAATCCTGCATCTGTTCTTTGTGACAAACTGCAGGCATTTACTGGTGATTAGAAGAATGACAATCTCCATGGAATGACTAAAGCCCAGAAACCAGCTTCTGTGTGAGACCTAGAGTGCATTTCTTCCGTCAGCCTTCCTCTGCTCACGGAGAGCACACACTCTCAGCACTCAGTGTTCTGGTGGGCAAGATTTTGATTATGGAGGCTGAAGCTCTGGGCCAGCCCTTGACCACTTCCTCCCCGGGGTCAGCCATGCTTTCTCAATTAGCCCAGACAGAAAAGGAGCCTTGGCCCAGAGACTGGAGCTCAAGGAAAGAGACTGAGGACCCAGTGATGAGAGCTGCCCTTTGAAATGTCTAGTCATCTAGTCCTTAGCCACTGCGTCACTATATTGGGGATTTTTACCTATTGCCCTCTATAACAACTAGAGATGGGAGGTCTGAGATCTTCAAAGAGAAATATTTTTGAATGCTCATCTGACTGGCAAATGATTTACATATCATACGAGTCAATAGTTCAGTCGTTCAATCAGATCAAGGGCAATGGTACAATCAATGATTACCATATCCATTTTAGAACAACACCCCCCCCCCTCCATGGTTAAATTGCCTTCAAAAGGAGTTGTGTAATCACAGTCAGGTCTAAAGCTCTCTGTCCCCTCTGGCCTCCTTCATTTTTTCGTCTTGAAATAAATCCCCCTTCACTCCCTAGCTTCCCGATGGGGAAGTTCTCCACACTGCTGATCTCACAATCCCTCCCTCTGCCATGAGATCTCTCCACCTGCAACTCTGTCAACCCTTGTGTCCATGATCATGATGCATCCACGCCTCCTGTGCTTCACAAACAGGGAAAGCCAACAGAAATAATGAAAATCAACATAAGCCGGCAAGGATAAAATGATACCAATGCAGTGAACAAAGTCCTAACAGTGAGTAAGGACGCACCAGCCCTCATCAATATTCCAAAGCCAGGGCTGATGGTCTCTTCTTTCTTGAGATTTCCCCTATCAGGAAATTAATTACGAAAGGAAAAATTTATAAAACAAGGAAAAATCAATCTCTCCTATGGCTGGGTTGAGAATTTCTTACCTTTATCCTTTTCCTGGGTGGTCGCACAGGTGGAGTATTTGGAAGGAAGGGGAGGACCAGGAAGAAGCAACCCACTCCATACAGGATGCCCAAGGTCAAAACAGTGAACCAGGTGGGGTATTGGTAGGTCAGCCAGGAAGCACTTTTCTGTTCCAGCAGAAAGAGAATCTCCTCCATCTTCTGGATACAGCGGTTGCACTCAGGCAACTGAGCACTCTGAGTCCCCTCTGGCTTCAAACCCACTTGCATCACAAACCTGGGCCCACATCACTAAAGGGTCACAGTGGGGTGGGAGGTGACAGCAGGACAACACATAATCCCTCCCTCTACCCTCCAGCTCATCACATCCCTCCCCTGCTCTGGTCTTCTCTCTCCCACTGCCTGCTCTGGGCCTCCAAAGTCACCAGCTGCACCTGATGGAATGGAATCTTAGTGCAAGTTCTTATTCATTCCACCTCCCACCTAGGTATTACCTGCTTCCTTGGCAAGTTGCCTGAATCATGACCAATTTCATAGGCTTAGAATATCTGAAGTTGTCTCTGTCCTCAATGAAAACCTTCTCAAGTCATGGTTTTACTTTGTCTTATCCAAGATAGAGAACTTAGGTTTATGTAACATTTATTTAGCTTTATGAATGTTGGATGAAAAGCTTGGAATTTGACTTCTATGACCAGGAGAGTTATTCAAGAGCTGAGGTATATCTCTCCCAGGAGAGAGATCTAACAAATTTTCTGCCAGATGGTACATTTGGGGAGACAAGGAACACTTAAGCATTAATCATTCTTAACAGTGTCCCCTGCAAATCTTCCTTGTGTGTGACTACTGCCCATTTAGGGCTTGCTCTGGGAACACTTGATGGGGTAATAAGCCTTGCAACAATTCAGGCTCAAAGGGCAAGCATCTGGCTGAGCAAAATAAAGAGATAATATGGATTGAGTTGTGTCCTTACCACTACCACTTGAGATATTCCCCCAAAATTCGTTGGAACCCTAACACTGAAGGCTATAATCTGATTTGGTTATGTGAGGGCTCTCTCTGGGAGAAATGTACCTCTGTCCTTGGCTTCACACAAGAACCAATTGACGCAGAAACCTAGTTTGTGATCCAAGTGACTTTATAAAGGATAGAAGAGGCAAATATGCTCGTGGGGGGTGGGGGCGGACTGGACAGCCCACACGCGCTGGGTTGCATGACAGCTGGTGGGAGGCCCCCACCCATACCCTGTTGGTAGGCATGGCTGACGGTACTGTTTGACCCCATTGACTGAATTAAGCCCACCTGGTCTAGATGGGGGCCCGCCCAGGTTGACCTGCTTCCTGTCACAAGGACCTAAATGTGTGCATCTTTCCAGCCTGAAGCAGCTTTCAACTGTCTGTGATGGGGAGGAGGTTTGGCATGCACAGCGACCACCCTCAGTTCTGCCTCTACTTACCTAACAGGTACACGGCATTTCTTTTCTGTTTTTTAAAACAACAACAAAAAAATCATTTGTAATCTTTCTATTCCAGCGGTGCTAGGAGCAAGGCAGAGGCAAAACCCAAGAACAGGGTTCTTCTCTGTTGAAGCGCGATAAACTCACGGGGAAGCAAACAAGCATCTTCATCCACGTGAAGTGAATCTGTGAATCAGCAGCTCCCAACTGACCAAAGCACGCACAGAGCAGCCCAGCATCAAGGTCCGTTTCTGTGCACTGCTCCCACTGTGAGGAAGAGCTTCATGTGCATTAAAAGGGAACTTTTGTAATATTTGAATTTTGAATAGTGGTTTTTGTCAGAAACTGGAAAAAAATCTCAAAGCCTGAAGAAACTCCTTTCTAGTACTGAACATTCAAGGGAGCCTGTAGAAGCCTGAAATGATTGCTAGGTGACCACCTGGATCTGCTTGTTGAGTGAAAGTGGCAGAATAGCAGCAATAGAGCAGCGGGTTCATTCTGACCACTGACACTCGTGGACCTGGTTTACAGGCAGTAGAGAAGAAGATGAGAGCAGGTTGACTCGTTTGAAGTCCATGACCTACTCTGAGGGGACTAGAGTTGTGGAGAATTGGTGATGGGGCCAAGGCCTAAAGGCAATGCGACCAATGGACACTGAGGTGAGGCCAAGAGAGGGAGCCCACATTGACTTGACCCGAACCCGACCAGATGAAGAGAAGAATGTTGAGCCTGTGCACTGGTATATACTGCTGCAGACTGTATAGACGAACTGTCCTGCTTTGACTTTCTTGTGGATGTGGACTTCACAAGGTTCCAACTGGCATGAAGACTCTTTATATTGAAGAATATGATTGTCTCCTCAGAGCACTGGGTTGATGGAAGTAGGCAGTAGAGAAACTGAATAGCCAAAATGGGCCAGATAAAGGCGTGAAGTGGCTAGCTTACAAGATTTCATAGATACTGGAATATATTCATAGAATTATAGGATTAATATGTGGGTGTACCTTACCTGCAATTGTTAAGCATAGGATATTTTTGTTTCATCACTTACAGAATATTATGTTTAAAGGAGGGTGGCACGGAGTGAAATGTATGCATTTTCATATTATACTGTTAGATACTGATATGATTCTATTATTGTTTTGAAATTATATACGGCTAAAGAATTTTGTGAAAATGTCAAATGGACAAGGGGTGGTCTGTTGTAGTTATACAATCTGGTGTCAATTTGGGACTTGAGAGGATTAAGAGTGAAGGGGTAGACTCTAGTCTCTCTATTGGGTTATGGCCAATGAGGCCTCTTTGTGGGCCTGGCCTTCCCGTCAGGGTTCTGGGAAATCTGGTATTTCCTCCTTGGAGGCAGGAGACTATCTTTCTGCTCATTCCCTGAGAGATGTCCTACTAACAAGACACATGGCACCACACTGATAGAACCCATGCCCTGGGAACTGGAGGAGCCACATGGAGACCCTGCCAAAGCTGAGATGCTTCTACCACCACTGGATGCAGAAGACTTTGCAACTACTGACCTGTGATCTTCCTGCATTTGGGGTCATTGAAGGTGTTTCATGAGTCTGAAGAGAACATTATAGATTGATATCAGACATGGGCTAATATTGGACTTATGGACTTGATCTTGGTTGGGCTGGAATGCTTTCTCAATATACAACTGTTCTTGTATATAAAGGTCTTTCCTATACACATCTGAGTGTGGATTTGTTTCTCTAGTCTACCTGGACTAACACTCATGGATCCCTTTCAGGACTGTAAGTTCTGTTCCCCTGACTGCTGCAAAGTATGTGACAGAGAAGAAAAGGGAGAAGAGTGAACTGTACCCATTTATTGAGGTAAGAAAAGTGATGAAGGAGCATGGCCGGTTCCCCAAACTTCATGAGTGGAAAAATGGGCTCTTGGCACAAAATGACATTCAATCTTCACCAAGAGATTCAGGGCTAAATTGCTGCCCTATCTCTGAACTCAGCTTTTGTTTTATTTTAATTCTCATATAATTCACATATATCATTCAATACTTCAGTCATATTAAGATTTGTGTAATCCTCACCACAATCAGGTTTACATCATTTCCTTCTTTTATATTCATTTTTGTTAGCCCCCCCCTCACTCCCCCAAATCTTCCCTGCCTGTCCCTAGGTGATTGTTAATTCTGTTAGTGTCTCTCTGGATTTACCTCTCCTGGATTTCATATGTATTAAAAAAAAATACAAAACAAAATCAAGAAACAAGTAGAAAAGAAAAACTAACAATGATAAAAGAGAGAAAAACCTCAATCGAACAGAAAGTGAAAAATACTAAAAACTGGAACCAAATTAAAATTAGTCTGAAGAGATCAAATGATCAGGTGTTACATTTGAACTTAACTGTATCTGTTCATGTCCATGGACTGTGGTCAGAGGGAATTCACCCAGCATGTGCATTTGAGTCCTTTTGCAAACTGGGTGTTCCGAATATAAACTCTGATTCTTGTTCATACCTGCAGATTGAGATTCTATTATTTATCACCCTGGCATCACACTGGCTGTGCTGCTTGTTCTGGGCGGCCTTAGTTGATATCTCACTTAGATGGCTGCTTATTTTCAGAAAAAAGGTTTAAGTACAAGGCCCTGTTCTTTGTGATAGATGTGCACCATCTGATTTCAGGGTTTTTTTACACCCTATGCTTTCCAGTCAAATATTCACTTGAGGTAATTCAAAACACTCACTTGGCTCGATGACGCCAGAATAGCTCCCCTCCATGCAGTTCCATGGAGCTCAGCATAGTTAGGGCACAGAGATGAAAAGACGATTGAACCATGTACTGAACGTTCAGGTTTTTCCCTGCTTTTGAAAATCTGTTTGCGCTTGTAGAGTAAATGTTTTGTACTTTTTAAGAGTGTAAAAAAAATAGATGGAGGGATTCAGAGAAAATGGCGACCAGATAGGACCCATCTATCTGGAGCTCCTGCTGCCAGACCAGAAAAATAGGAAATTAGGTGAAGGAAACGGGGAGGTGGAGTTCTGAAATTAGAACTAGGGTAACAGGGTTTCTCCTGAACCCCTTCTTTTGTGGGATTTCCACTCACAAAGCAAACTAAGAATGCTTTAAAGCACTATAATTTTGACGAAGTGGCAGGTGCCAGATATGCCCTTGCCTGGAGCAGGGATCCCTGCAGGTGGACGCCCTGAGAGGGGGCAGAATCTCAGACACGAGGGGAACCCCACACTGAGCTCTCCATGCGGTTGGATGCCTTGAGCTCACGGTCAGGGGTTGGTGGTGGGTAGCCATAATTTAGAGTAGAAGAAAAAATATATTATTACCTTAGGAAGATCATGGTGTGGGAGAAAAAGGCAGAAAGTCGGGAGTCCAGGGAGCAAATTTAGTTCCAATTGGCCGACTAGCAAACAACCCCCCTGATAAGCTGCATCTCCCCCTCTGGGGGTCAGCTTGACAGCCACCAAATCTGAGCACATCACAAGTAGAATTTTTTTTAAGGGTGAAACATAAATGATTGGTTTAAAACTCAAACCCAAGTCTGGTTGCTCAGTTCCAAGCACCACATAGGGGAGGTCCTTAACATAAATCAGCATAAGAAGCAACCTAGCTAAGGAATGCCAGAACTCAGCCACAGGGCCTGGCAGCTTTTACCATAACAAAGACCCGCTGTAGCAGTGTCAGCCTTAAACAGCACTGAGCTGTAGCCCAGAGACTGTGGGAGACAATTTCATTCTAGCTGGCCAGAGGGATAAAAAAGAAAATCCTCTGATCTAGGAAGCATCAGCAGTCTAGATAGGACAACAAGCTTCCCTCTCAGTGATTCTACACATAGCTGGGGAGGCCCTGCCGGTCTTGGAGCCCTAGACGGGGCTGAGGGAGCCCCCCAGTGCCCCCTCCCAGCCCCTGCTGCAGTGCTACATGCAGCACAAGGCAGGTACTCCAGCACCCAAGTGACCCCTGGCCACGGGCGCGATCTTGCTTTTGAAGTAATCTCACACAGCATCTGTGGAACCCTACATCAGGGATGGGAAAGTCCATTAACGCATGCCCAGGAGAGCCAGCATAGGAAAGCTGGATTTTCCTGCCCGTGGGCTCCGATGGATGTTGCACCTGGAGCAGCCCACCTGGGCCAGATGATTGCAGTTCAGCCAATGGGATTGACCTGGGGTCCTTCACCAGCCTCCCCGGGAACCCTTGAAAAGGCAGGAACCAGAAGGGAGAGGGGTGGTCTGGTCGTCTTCCTGGGAGGAGAGAGATCCTTGCATGACCTGAGGCAGTCTCTGCCAGGCCCCATGGTCAAAGGAATCCTATGGGTGCCTTGTAAAACCTGAAGCTTCTTTTAACTCTCATTAAATTCACTTGGATCACGAGCCTGGCTTCCGCATGAAATTTTTCTCGCGGGGAGCCAAGGACTGGGGTTGGAATTTAGGCCAGAGAGAGAGACCTTACAAGTCCATGACCCCGTGACCTTGAGGAAGAGTTGGAATTCCTCTGGCCTCAAGGACAGGTGATCAAGTATCATTACCTCCTTACCCACTGCTCTACTTATTCTCACTTTATTCACTAGCCCTTCTAACTTTTCCACCGCACTCAGTTTCAACGTGCTCAGGTTGGTGTTGGGCTTTTATTTACTCGCTTTCTTCTTTATCCCTCTTTTTTCCCCTTTTCCCCTCTTTTTCCTCTTCTCTCCCACTCTCTCCTCTCATATGCCACTAAAGGCTTCCAGGTCACTTCCCTCCGCTTAGGGCAAATCAACCCAAATAGCAGGAGGCACTCCAGCCTGCCCTGTGTGGGAGTGCTGTACACCACACAAGGCACCTGGACAAACACCTACAGTGCGCTGCACCGTTGAAGAAACCTCCGTCATGCCTCTAAGGTGATCTCGTCAACTAGGGCAATTCTGCCCAGCACCACTGGGTCCCGGCATTAAAAGGGCACACTGACCTGCCATGTTGGAGCAGTGTCTAAACCCCTCTGGCCCCTCATCCAAGCAATCAGGGATCAGCTACTACTTTATACTTTATTTCCTCCTTCTCTCTCTCCTTGCTCTTTACCATCACAGCCAACCTTAGTGAACTCAGTTGGATTTATTTCCTTCTTTCTCTTTATTCTCTTTTTCTTTCTTTCCTCTTTCTGTCTTTGCTTTCTTCACCTCTCTCTTAGCTTGTACGATTCTCTCTGCTCCCTCTCATTGCTTGCACATACCACTGCTGGTTTCCAGAGCCCTACACTCTGCCTAGGGCAACCCTGTCCTCCTAGTGGGCAGCCTGACCCCTAAGACAGTACTGCACACAGGACGAGTCAGAGCTACACACAGCATAACACAGGGTCAGTTATTTCTTTAACCATTTAAAAAATACTCTCTCCTCCTCCTTCCTTTTCTCTTCTCTCTTTTTCCTTTTATTGGACTCTTCTTACAGGTTTTCTGCTTTTCTCCGCTCCATCTAGCTCTTCTCTACTTCCTACCACAGCCTCCACAGATTTGGTTCTCCTTTTTAGTTGTTTTCTTTTCTTTTTTTTTTTTTTTTTACTGTTGTCACCTTTGTTTACTCTGTGCATTTTAGTTGTGTGTGGGTGAGTGGTTGTCAGTCTGGTTGGCATTATTGCCCCAGTCTGTGTCTTCCTCTTTCTCTCTTTTTCCTCTCCTTTCACTCTCTTTCCCATCACAAGACAATAGCTGTCTCCAGGCCACTCCCCTCTGCCTAGGGCAAACCTGAAGGCCCAACTGAGGGAGCTCCCACCCCCCACTTATTGGTGTGGCAAGCAGCTGGGGAATTCACGCTGGTCCTCTCCCACACACCAGGCCACAGGTTGTTCTCCCCTATAAAAAGTGGGGGCATCCCCAGCCTAAATCCTGAGGTCCTACAAGTGACTGGGGGAAACGCCTGACCACCACTTGTGAGGCTCCACGCTACTGTGGGAACATCCACCCAATCTCCAAGGCGATCTCTCTGTACATCCCCTTGTCTAGCCAGATTTGTAAAGTAGAATTTGGATCATGATAGTGGGGGGAGGAAGCATTTAGGAACTAGAGGAAACATGTTTCATTGTTGCTACCCTGCACCCTGACTGGCTTATCTCCTCCCCACATCCCTTCAGGAAGGGGGTGTCCAGTTACCTACCAATGGGCTTTGAGTCTCCACTCTGCACTCACCCTCATTTACAATGACATGATTTTTGTGTTCTTTGATGCTTGATATCTGATCCCTTCAACAGTTCATGGTCACACAGGCTGGTGTGCTTCCTCCATGTGGGCTTTGTTGCTTCTGAGCTAGATGGCCGCTTCTTTATTTTCAAGCCTGTAAGATCCCAGATGCTATAACTTTTGATAGCCAGGCACCATCAGCTTTCTTCACCACATTTGCTAGTGCACACATTTTTCTTCAACCATCATGTTGGAAAGGTGTTCATCATGGAATGCCAATTTAATATAACGTGTTCTTGCATTGAGTAAGTATTTGGCAATGTCCATCTACTGCCTTAATACTAAGTCTATAAATATATGCACGTTGATCTATTTACGAACCCTCCTGTATAAATATATTTACATATGTACATGCCAGTATGTAGACCTCTAGAAATACCCTTTGTCACCTAGTTCTTTCCTCTATTTACTTTTACTTTCCTCTTGTCCGACTATCATGCTCAGCTTTCACTTGGGTTTGAGTAATTTCTCTTGGTTACATTGCCCTTGCTGAATACCTACCAGGCTTCTCACACCCTCCTTGCGACGGATTTTGGATTACTTGTTGCTCCCCTGTCGCTGGATTGGTCAGCATCACCTCCTTACCCCCTCCTCTCTCTCTCCCATGTCCCCGGGAACCATTGGTCCTGTTGTTTTCTCCTCCAGACTATTCTTCCAGCCTATCTTATCTAGATAGATCTGTTGAGATAATAATATGCACCAAAAATCAAACCATAGCAAGATAGGCAATGGGTGAGAACACTGTGATGACAAATAAAAACAACAACAGAAAACCAATGATCAATAAAAGAGTAAATTAATTAAAAGACAAAAAAATTTTTTAAGAAAGAAAAACCTGTAAATAGATCAAGGTCTGATTTTTTTTTCTATAGGTGTGTCCTTCAGTCAGGTCTGATGGCGTATCATGCTCTGGCCCCAGAGTCTGTCCTTTGTACTCCCTCAGGGGCTACCCGCTCTGCTCTCATGGTTGCTCTGCTGCATGCTTTTAGTGATTTGCCTCCGTGTTGGAGGGCCAGTCGGGTCAGTCCCAACACAGAGTCTCCGGTATTGTCCCCATAGGGCTCTGGGCCAGCAAGGGATGGCATGTCTCATAGTGGGATCAGCCATATGGTCCACTCTGTACATTGGCTGTTCAGAGTGCCAAAATCATCCTCCAAGCCTGGTGGACCAGTGTGTGCTCCACTCTCTTCCTCCCCCTTCATTTGCCCCTGTGTGCTCTGATCAGACATGTCCATCTCCCCTAGCTACAGGTTCAGTGCCGTCTTCTAAAGTAAATTCTTCTGGGGGGAGGGGCAGTTGTCCACGTAGCTGGTATGGAGGCTGGACCATCCACTTTTCATTTAGGATCAAAAGCATCTAGCTTTTAGCATTAGGTGCTATTGAGTCAGTTCCAACTCAAGGCAGAATGAACCACTGCGCAGTCCTACACCATCTTCAAAACTGTTGTTATACTTGAACCTAACATTTCAGCCTTTTCCAGGGACTGGCATCTCCTGATAACATATCCAAAGCATGTGAAGTCTCCCCGTGCTTGCTTCTAAGGACCTTTCAGACTGTTCTTCTGACACAAATCTGTTCATTCTTCCAGCACTCACTGGTATTTTTAATATTCTTGGCTAGTGTCATCTTGATGGGTTGAAACACTATCTCGCTCTAGTGTTGATGTACATTTTTCTGATGCCTAATTATACTGAGTATCTTTTAAGGTAATCATTTAATTTTTATGGCATTTTGAAAAGATGTCAATAAGGTCTATTTAATTTGTGTTCAGATGGAAACACATAACTCAAACTAAATATGTGACAGTAGAATAAGAATCCATTTTATCCTAAATACTTGAGATATTTATACAGCCTACTCAAGTTTTTATCAACATAGATAAGGTGGCGGTGGTGGTGGTGGTGGTGGTGGTGGTGGTGGTGGTGGTGGTGGTGGTGGTGGTTTTTAAGAGTTAATCTCTAAATAGGGGGCTGTAGTACTGAGCACTGAATCTCCTTTGCTTGATTAATTTTTATGTTAGGGAAGTAATACAAGGATTCCATCAAATGACCCATCAGTTTGAGGAAAAAGCATATCAGAATTGATGGTCAAAGCCTATATGGCTTTATGGTTTAGTCTCTAGGGGTATGTAATGCTCTTGTGAAAATAGTATTCCTCATGATAATAACGAGGAACTGGTGGGCCTCCAGGGCTGGGAGCTGAACTGAGGGGCAGTTCTACCCTGTCTAATAGGGTCACTATGAGTTGGCAAAGACTCGATGGCTGTCAGTTTGGTTTGTTTGACTTGAGTACTGGCATTCAGTGTGTTTATCGAAATCAATAAATTACAAGCATTTAGATGTCTATTTTTTTGTTTTTGTTTTTTTTTTTAATTTTATTTTATTTATTTATTTTTTTAATTTTAACAATTTATTGGGGCTCATACAATTCTTTTCACAGTTCATATATATACATACATCAATTGTATAAAGCACATCTGTACAGTCTTTGCCTTAATCATTTTTTTCTCTTTTCTTCTTTTACATTTTATTAGGGACTCATACAACTCTTACCACAATCCATACATATACATACATCAATTGTATAAAGCACATCCATACATTCCCTGCCCCAATCATTCTCAAGGCATTTGCTCTCCACTTAAGCCCCTTGCATCAGGTCCTCTTTTTTTTTTCCCCTCCTCCCTCCCCCTTCCCCCCTCCCTCATATGCCCTTGGTAATTTATACATCGTTGTTTTGTCATATCTTGCCCTATCCGGAGTCTCCCTTCCCCCCTTCTCTGCTGTCCCTCTCCCAGGGAAGAGGTCACATGTGGATCCTTGTAATCAGTTCCCCCTTTCCAACCCACTCACCCTCCACTCTCCCAGCATCGTCCCTCACACCCTTGGTCCTGAAGGTATCATCCACCCTGGATTCCCTGTACCTCCAACCCTCATATGCACCAGTGTACAGCCTCTATCCTATCCAGCCCTGCAAGGTAGAATTCGGATCATGGTAGTTAGGGGTAGGAAGCATCCAGGATCTGGGGGAAAGCTGTGTTCTTCATCAATACTACCTCACACCCTAATTAACCCATCTCCTCTCCTAAACCCCTCTATGAGGGGATCTCCATTGGTCGACACTTGGGCCTTGGGTCTCCACTCTGCACTTCCCCCTTCATTTAATATGATATATATATACATATATATACATATACACATATATACACATACATACACACACTTATATCTTTTTTTTTTTTTGCATGATGCCTCATACCTGGTCCCTTGGGCACCTCGTGATCGCACTGGCCGGGTGTGCTTCTTCCATGTGGGCTTATTTGCTTCTGAGCTAGATGGCCGCTTGTTCACCTTCAAGCCTTTAAGACCCCAGACACTATCTCTTTTGCTAGCCGGGCACCATCAGCTTTCTTCACCACATTTGCTTATGCACCCATACAAAATTTAAATCCCCCAAGCCTCTGAAAACTGCGAAGATTTCACAGCACTAGGTTGGTACTCTCCCATCCAAGAATCAGTGTAACTGGCAGGGTGTGAGGCATTCAGGCTCCCTCAGTTCCTCCTACTGCCTTCCCTGACCCTGGTCACTTGCTTCTATTACCTCTCTTGGACCTTACATGCATTTGAATTAGAACACCATAGAGTACAGTGCTCTACATGTGCAGCAGCTCTAACCATGTCACTCTCTGTCTCTATGAAGCCTCTTCCAACAAAATTCAAATGCGATTGTATGTGCACACATAAACACACGCATGCACCAGAGCACCCTTCTTAACAGAGAGTCAGGAGGGTCTCTTATTTGCTGTCCTCACTTTGGACACAAGTCCCTTGATGATGAGTAGGAGAAAAGGAACATCAGGTAGTGGGGGAAACCCTAAGGAGGAACAGAGGAGAGCTTTAACTAAGAATAATGCTACTAGGGGAATGATGGCATGTGAGGAAAATTAGATACTTCCAGACTGTCAGATTTTTCCATACAGCAAAATTAACTTTTCTAGTTTTGTCTAAAACTGGCCCCAGGAAATTTCAAATAGCACATCTCAGATTATCTAACCTACAAAGGAGTAGCCGGCCTTCCACCCACCCCCACCCCACCCCCGCCAAAAAACCAAGCGGTACAAAGCTCCACTGGGTACACATTTCAAAATATACATTCTCCTGTTTGGGCAGGCATCTGGCAACTTGCTCTGAGCTAGTGCACCCACACTTTTTTCCCAAGGCCATTGCTGGTGACAAGACCTTGTGCTCTTCTCACAAGCCAGAATGCAAACATAAATCAAGTCAGTGTAAGACGCCATCATCACCTCACTCAAATACACCTCGTCAAGTGAACTCAAACTTCAAGAAGATGCTCATTTGTTTGGTTTTGTTGATGTGAGGGTGATAGTGCATTTGGAGTTTAGTCATTGCACTAGGTCAGACTGTTAATCAAGCTTCCTATATAGAGGTTCTGAAGATATTGTGTAAGAAGGTCTGAGTTGTCTGGCTAGACCAGAGCTTGCACACTGCTATTGACTAGAAGTTCCGACACACAGAATCCAGGACAGATAAACCCCTCAGGACCAATACTGAGAGTAGCAACACCACGAGGGAAGGTAGGGGGGAGAAGCAGAAGAAAGGGGAAACCAATCTCAATGATGGACATACAGCCCCACTCCACCACCCAGGGGAACAAACAGCAGAAGTTTGGGTGAAGGGATACAGCAGAGGCGTAAAATATAAAACTAAAAAGTATGTATAAAGTATCAGTGGTTCACGTGGGTGGGAGGAGGGGAAAAAAGGAGCTCAAGGAGAAAGAACATGTTTGGAAATGATGATAGCAATGTATGTACAAATGTGCTTCATACAAATTGGTGTATGAATTGTTACAAGAGCTGTAAGATCCCCCAATAAAATGATTTATTTAAAATAAAAAGGACTGATTAGTGGTAGACAGGGGACTGGTTTTGCCACCATGACAGTGCACCTGCTCACACAAAAAAAACAGCATGCCTCTATCGCCCGATCTGATCCCAGCACACCGAGGCAAAATACTAAGGGTGTACAACAGAACAGGAAGGGGAACAGAGCAACGAAGTCCCCAGGGAATACCAAAAATAGACTTTGGGGCCAGGGCTAGCTGACCCATCATACTCTATGAGAAAACACTCCTAAAGGCCAACAAACAGTCCTTGAACTAACTAAAAGCTTTTCTTTCTTGTGTTTTGTTTTGCTTTTTGTCATTGGCTTGTTGGTGGTGGTGGTGTTGTTCTTTTGTTTCATTTTGTTGCTTGGGTTTGCTCTGTCTCGTTTTTGTGCATGCTATGATTTCCACAGGTCTGTCTAAATGAGATAGGCTGGATGAACAATCTGGAGGAGAAAACAATGGGACTGACAGCTGGGGGAGGGAGATGGGAAAGGGGGGTGTAGGGAAAAAGGAAGTGCTGTTAACAAACCCAGGGACAAGGGAACACCAAGTGATCCAAATAGATGGTGAGGAGGGTGTAGGAGGCTTGGTAGAGTGTAACCAAGAGTAATGTAACCTAGAGGAATTACTGAAACACAAATGAAGGCTGAACATGAGAGTGGGACAATCAGAAAGTAAAAGGAAATCAAGGAAAGAGGTAGGAAGCAAAGGGCATTTATAGAGGTCTAAATAAAGGCATGTGCATATGTAAATATATTTATGTATAACGATGGGGAAATAGATCTATATGCATATATTTATAGGTTTAGTATTAAGGTAACAGATGTACATTGGGCCTCCATTCAAGTACTCCCTCAATGCAAAAATACTTTGTTGTATTAAAGTGGCATTGCGTGATGCTCACCTCCCCAACACAATTGCTGGAGGCAAATGGGTGCATAAGCAAATGTGGTGACTGAAGTTGATGGTGGTCGGCTATCAAAAGTTATACATTCTGGGGTCTTAAAAGCTTGAAGTTAAACAAGTGGTCTTGTAGCTGAGAAGCAACAAAGCCCACATGAAAGAAGCACACCAGCATGTGTGATCACGAGGTGTCGGAAGAATCAGGTATCAGACATCATCGGAACAAAAAAATCATATCTTTGTGAATACGGGGGAGTGTGGAGTGAAAACCCAAAGCTCATTTGTAGATAATTGGACATCCCCTTACAGAAGGGTAGCAGGGAGGAGAGGAGCCAGTCAGGGTGCACTGTAGCAACAATGAAACATACAACTTTCCTCTAGCTCCTAAATGCTTCTTCCCCCACAACTAAAATGATCCCCATTCTACCTTACAAATCTAGCTAGACCTGAGGATGTACACTGGTACAGATAGGAACTGGAAACACAGGGAATCCAGGGCGGATGATCCCTTCAGGACCAGTGGTAAGAGTGGCGATACGAGGAGGGTAGAGGGAGGGAGGAATGGAAAGGGGAAACCGATTACAAGGATCTACATATAACCATCTCCCTGGGGGACAGACAACAGAAAAGTGGCTGAAGGGAGATATTGTATAGTGTAAGATAAGACAAAATAATAATTTAGAAATTATTCAGGGTTCATGAGGGATGGGGAATAATTATCAGCTGATGCCAGCGGATTAAGTGGGGAGCAAATGTTTTCAGAATGATGAGGGCAATGAATGTACAAATATGATGTATGTATCAATTGTGATAAGAGTTGTATGAGGCCCCAAAAATTTATTATAAAAAAAGAGAAAAGAAATAACAGTATGAAAACATCCCCCCAAAAAGCATGCCTCTCTTGTCCCTCATATCCTAATCACCTGAACTCACTCCATGTGACTTCTTTCTGTTTCCATGAATGAAGGACAGTGGTTTGACAACACAGAAGAGGGGGGGAAAAAACAAGGGTGTCACCCAAACTGCTGAGTTTGAAAAATGTTTCCAAGAATGTAATCACAGATTAGACAAATGTGTGAAGTGTAATGGAGAGTACTATGAAGGGGATAAAAAATTTAAAGGCATAGTTTTGAAAAAATTGTAGTTTTTGTCGGGTTCCCCCTAGTAGCTTCCAATTTCATAGCAACTCAAGCCATCACCATACATCAAACTGACAGAGA
The DNA here is from genome assembly GCF_050624435.1 of Tenrec ecaudatus. NCBI lineage: Eukaryota > Metazoa > Chordata > Mammalia > Afrosoricida > Tenrecidae > Tenrec > Tenrec ecaudatus. The sequence goes on from NW_027458669.1 coordinate 492,573, forward strand.
AGGGGTGGGTTTTGTGTGTAGGTGGTGTTGGTTATTGCACAGGGGCAAGGGACTTCTGGTGGCATAGTACCTTATGCCTTGGGTGTCAACTGTAATGTCAGCAGTGGGGAACCACCAGTCAGTCCTCAGAAGAAAAGGATGAGGCGTTCTACTCCCATAGAGTTAGCCTTTGGGAAACCCACAGAGATAGTTCTGCTCTGATCTCATAGAGTCGCTATGGCTCAGCATCGACTCCATCGAAGTGAGCTGACAAACTAAAGGCAGGAGATCTGAAAGAGGATGCGGAGACGTTGTCTCAGGTACTTTGGACATATTACTATGGTGGAACCAGTCCTGCAAGAAGGGCATCATTTTTGGCAGAGGGTTAGCAAACAAGAGGAAGACCCTTACTTAGGTGGATTGACACCGTGGCTGCGAGAATCGGCTCAAATACAGTAACAAGTGCGAGGATGGCGCAGGACTGGGCTTTGTTTCTCTCTCTAGTGCACAGGCCCCTATGAATCCGAACTGACTCCAGGGCTCTACAATATCAACTACTACAACCCTGAAGTTCAAACCTACCCAGTGGCTTCCCAAAAGGGAGGTGTGGCCATGTGCCTCTGTAAAGATGACAGCTAGGGAGCCCCTGCGGGGCAGTTCTACTCTGTGGCACAGGGGCAGCCAGGAGTCGGAATGTGCTTCACAGCAAAGGGTGTGCTTTGTCTCAGTTTGTGCCTGCTGCTGTTTATGCTATGCACTGAGTTTAACATGTGACACTCAGGAGCGAATGAATGGAAACACACCCATGATGCTTCCATGATGCCAGATGCAAGCTGACACTGTTTCTGAGTTCTGGGCATATTATTTTTTCAGAGATAATTTCCTGTAGCGGTGACACACCGAGTCCTATTTCATGTAAAAGCATCAGCAGCAGAGGAAAGCACTGCACAGAGAGAAGACTATGACACGTAACAGGCTTTCCATAGAGGAACAAAAGGGTGGATGTCTTGGGCTGCACTCTTTTCTTGTATACAGACAGTAAACAAGCTGAACACATCTCACCTAAGCATAACATTACAACTACTTGAAGCCCAGCTCAGGCATCTGGACAAGAGGCAGCAAGGAAGGATGGGAGAGAGTTAATGGGCTGGGCGTCCCCAAAGGTGCAGAGTGGGAATCAAGGGAGGATCCAGGACGAGCCAAGGCTTCTGGCAGAAGTCTGAGAGGAGAGCAGCAGAAAGGAGCTGCTCTCTGGGTCCTCACAGATGTAGCCAGTGAGAGAGCAGCAGTGCTGCCCCCTGGCGGTGCGCCGAAGGCAGGGCCGCTTCCCCCAGGGCTGGAGAGCTCTGGGGAAAGACAAATCCTGTCACTTTGGATGCCAAGTAAGGGGGCACTGTGTGCCGGTGGTGTACCTATGTTGGCCAAAGCGCTGCCCACTGTGCATTTGCTTCTCACAAGCACAGTTATCCTTCCTCGTGCATCCAGGAAAGACAGTTCTAGAAAAACACAAGCAGTAAAATAAAACACTGCCAGGTCTCGAACCATCCTCACCATTGTTACTATGCCCACTGATGTAGCCACTGGTTCGAGCTGTTTTATTGCCCGTCCTCCACTTTTTGCCAAGCATCATGTCCTTCATGGACTTGATGTCCCTTCAGGGACTGGTCTCTCCTGACAGCACGTCCAAAGATATCAAATGAAGTCCAGCCATCCTTTGTCCCCATGTTCTCTTGGCAGTCCTTGTACTTTTATTGCTCAGTGTCTGATTATTTGGGACCAGGCCTTATTGCTGCCCCTTCCTCACCTTGGCCCCCAATCCCGACCCCAAGCCCTGCACATCCACTGTGTGAAACCTCCTGTTCCTGTAACCATCCCTGTGCTTTTGTGTGGGGGGGTCTAGCTGGGTTCCCCTGGCAATTCGCCAGCTGCCCTTGGGAAAGTTCATGGAGTCGGCTAATTAGTAGAAAAGCCAAACGTCCAGCTGAGATTGGTTTACTCCCTAGCACCCTTGGGCAGGAGCACAGCCCCACTCCCGGTCCCAGGTAGCCAACGACCACACCTAGGTTCTCCGGACTTGGCAGCTGTAACATGTGGCCTGGGCTTCCCCTTCATTTCCTGCTCCTTTCTGGCTTGCTGTCTGACTTTTCTTTGCGGAATTAAAGCTGCAAATTGACAGGATCCCATAAACACTCTAAAGCCACAAAAAAACACCAAATGCCCACCCAAACATGTGAAACTTCCAAAAATCATCCTTAGAAGATTCCCAAACCCTAAACATTCCTAAACCCCATATATGCCCTGAAAACACCATGAAAGCCCTAAGAAAACCTAAAATGCTGGGGGAAAAAAACACATATAATATGAAAAATACCCTAAAATTCCTAAGGAACTCTGTAACATCACTAAAAACACCATATTGTGCTGAAAAATACCTATACACTCTAAAAAACCACCCCTAAATCCCTTAAACACTCCCTAAAATCTTATAAAACACCCTAAAAACCCCAAACCACCCGAATGCCCCAAACACACCTTGAACGTCCACAAACAACCTAAAAGCCCTAAAAAATCACATGCCACCAAAAAGCCCTAAATGACCGCAAAATGCCAACTCATAGCCACCCTATAGAGGGCTTCTGGAGCTGTCAGTCTTTTATGGGAACAGCTTTATCGTTCTCCCAAGGAGAAGTTGGTAGGTTTGAAACCCGGACCTCATATTTAGCAGTCTAATAATTGCTGGACAGTGCCACCAAGGCTCTACTGGTGTAGTGGGTTACACATTGGGCTGCTAACCTCAAGGGAAACGGTTCAAAACCACCACCCACTCCTTGGGAGAAAGAAGAAGCTTTCTTTCTATTCCCCTAGATTTCCAATTGAAGGTGTAAAGTAACCTGTTAAATGCTCGCAGTGGCAGCAGCAATGTCTCATAACCATGGGGAAATGTGGTTCAGAAACTTCAGAAGCAAGCATCCACCAGTAGGTGACTGACCAGCAGTATTGACTTGGGCAAAGAGAAGGTGACATGGAAGGGTAAGGAGAAGAATGCGTGCAGAGGGCAGGTTGGCAGCTGAGCCTAAGTCCAGTAGAAACAACAGCAGAATGGCCTGTTCCTGGAAGGGCCACAGGAGATGGTGCGACTTCATGTAGCCCCCACTTACATGTGTAACAGCAGCAATTGCCTGAACACGTGGTCTCCCCAGGGAGGAGCCTTTGTGTGGTGTTAAGATGCTGTTACTGTCTGTTGTACTGTGGTGGCCTGCATTTGGCTGTAATGGTGGAAATTTTGCAGCCAGTAGTTCAAATGCCTGCTGGGTCACTCACTGCAGGTAGACTTCAGCAGTTTCCAGACAGAGACGAGGGAGGAGGACCTGGTCTTCCACTTCTGAAAGAACTGGCCAGTGTGAACCTTGTGAATGGCAGAACACTATACCTGAACATGAGTACCGCAGGCTATAAGGCATGATGGATTGACACAGTGGCTGCAGCAATGTGCTCAAACATAGGATAGTGCTGGCCTGGAAAATAGTTCATCGTCCATTAAAAAAAATCATTATATAGGGGCTCATACAACTTTTGTTGTTGTTTTTCCCTAAGGGAGAGCAGTGTATTGGTACACTGAGAGGTATATAGATCAATGGATTCGAACAGAAAAGCTACACATATATTCACCAGTCAACGGGAACCTAGCCTTCGAAAAAGGACACAGAAATATCCAAAGGGACAAATTCTGCTTGCTCAACAAATGGTGTTGGACAAACTGAGATACCGTATGTAGGAAAATGAAGCAAGCCCCAAACCTTCCCCCATGCACAGAAATTAACTGAAGAGGGGTTAAAACCTGAAAGTAAACCTCCGGGCTATCATAATCATTTTTTCGATGACCTCATCGGTCAGAAATCATTGTAGGAACGCCAAAGCGTTCTTGTGTTCAACGTCTACATACATAGCAGGTGCTCCAGTAAAGGGGAATCTTGGTGGAGCTGGCTCATCCATTCCTGAAGAGAGTAGAGCACCACGTTGGCCCATCACAGAGCTCAGGTGTAGAATCTTCCTCACTGTCATCCTTTATCTCAGCAGTGTCAGTGTTGGATTATGAATTTCCCAAAGAACCAGTATCGCTCAATTCTGTGCACAATGCTGACTCACTCTCGCTGTTATTTCACTGGTCTAAAAACCCATTTAGGTTAAAATGACACTTTTTTGATGCCATGACCTAAAATTTTTAGTGAGAAAATGTTCCCAATGACATTACATGGGTCTTCGTCTAATCCTGATGCCATGTTCTTTTTCACAGAGACCAGCTTCTTGTATAAATTGCTCAGCATACAGATGGAATAAGAACAGTGAAAGGATACAACCCTGATGCACACCTTTTCTGATTTTAAACCATGCAGTATCACCTTGTCCTGTTCACAGTCTCACCTGGTTCTATCTCTTGGCCTTTGCATAAGCTCCATATGAGTACAATGAAGTGTTGTGCAATGCCCATTCTTTTCCATGGTATCCCCAAGATTCACCTCCTTCCACTCGTGGTTTCCAGAACGTGGGGTTGGGACAAAGCCTGGATAGTCTCATGGCAAGACCAGATCAGGAATGGAGCTGAGCCGGGAGCAGCTTTATTTGCTTGCTCCAGGGAAAGTCTGCCAATGTGACTAAGCCTCAGGGGCTTTCTACAAATGATAAAGGTGAATCCCTCTCTCGTTACCCACTGATCATCTCTGAGCCTCTTGCTCTCATATCCCTTGCACAGACCTCTACCATTAGATGGACAATTCGGTAACGTTTGAACACTTTTCTGATGCTGAGCCTGGGGAGCAACTAATAGCTGAGTAAATATTGATTGAAAGATGGTGAGTGGAAGAAAATAGCTTTGCCAGGTCCAGGTTGTGATGGAGATGAGAGTGTTACCAAATCCTGCTGTCCCCATGGTGGGTTTGCTGTATTGTGCCCAGTCCTGAAAGTCTGAGCCAGGGGTTTTAACGTGGCCCCTTTCAAAACATATAGGTGGAATTCTTGGACCATGAGCTGTCCATAAAGCTTTACCAAGGAGATGTCCGCCCTGGAGCGAAACAACCCAAGAACCTAGATCTTCGTGAAGGTGTTGGTAAGGGATGCAGCGGAAATCATAAACTTGACTGAAAGCAAAAGAAACTTTGCCTTCATGTGCCTGCAGCTGGACGAAGTGGTGCTGGAGCACACCCTCCTTTGTGATTCTTCTTGTTCTTTTTATGAGCTGCTCCCTGGCCTGTGTAGTCCCGTAAATCTGGAAACTCTTTGCTGGTGGGGGCAATTGTTATATCCTCCCCCCAGATCCAGATGTCTTGTCCATGGTCAGTGTGCAATCCTTGTTTGCCAGAGGAGTGGGGCATCTAAAGGCAGGCAGGGGTCACATACTTTTTTTCTACACTTTCTAGAAAGACCAGAGCTAAACATCTTGCAGCCCTTTTCATGTCCTCATTCTTTTCTGTATTTATTTTCCATGAAAGAGGAGAAGAAACGCGACAGCATCTACTGACAGCAAGTCAAATGCCATCGTGTGTGTTCAGAGGGCAGGCTGGTTCTCATTTGCCTAACTCATCAGTCCCATCGTGCCATGTCCATGTTAGATTGTTTAGGGAAACAGATGACATATGTTATGATGCTAAATAAGCTGAAACAGTGCCAGGATGGAGGCAGAAGGGTTTTATTTGTTTGTTTTTAAATGAAGCATGGCTTTCTAGTGACTTATTGTGGTGGGGAAGGGGGGCACCGAGAGCAACAAGACATGGCTGTGACAGTGGTCTGGGAATTGAGACAAATCATTGCTTCTGCAGCAGAGATGAGCTGCCTCTGACCTGTCAGTTACTTGAAGGGAGACTCTGCATTTGGTCAGACAAGTCTCAGTTGGAGATGGTACCAGCTTTCCTCCTGAGCCTCTGTGGTTCCCTTTGAACTACACAGGCCCGAATCGCTTTTAGCTGAGCAACAGCAAATGGCAACACAGACTTGCCATATTGCTCTTTTGCGTACACTCTTTAAAAATCATACTAAATATACATGCATCAAAACATTCGTCACTTCCACGCTCTACAAGATTATAATTAAGTGGCATTCTGCATGTTGTTCATATATCATCCTTACCCATTCCAAAATTATGTCATCACCCTTATGGAAGCTCAGTATCGTCTCAGGGATGGCACTTCCCCTCCAGGCCCTACTGGGTTAGGCTGGGTTGACTAGAGAAATAAATCCAAGGACACTCATATAGGTATAAGAAAGACTCCACCTCACTTATTTGTCCAATTGACATGGCATTATGTAACAACCATACTTACCTTCCTACCTATCCCTGGAAACAATTGGGAGATGTTTGTCTCTATTCATTTTCCTAGCCTAGATATTTTTTGTAAGTGGAATTAAGCAAAATGTGTCCTTTTTGAAGCTGATTTATTTCACTCAGCATAATGCTTATGAGGTTCATTCCTCTTGTAGCCTGTGTCAAGAGTTCATTTCTCTTTATGGCTGAGTAGTAGTCCATTGTATATACCGTAGGCAACATGTTTGACTTATCCATTCACCTATTGATGGGTATTTAGACCGTTGACACGTTTGCGAGATTGGGAATAATGTTGCAAGGGCCATCTGTGTATTTGTATCTATTTATGCGCTTGCTTTTAATTGCTTATATCCTTCATTTCCTTTTCTTTCCTTGTTAGACTCAGTATGATCCCCTTCTGCCCCTCCTCTAGCCTCACAACCTCTGTGTCTGATGTGCCAGGATCTCACCAGAAGCCTTAACACCAAGATTCTGAGCCCTGACTGACCATTCTGACCATCCAGGGAATTGAATATTCCGGAGCACACAGAAGATGAAGTTATCAAAACTCCTTAGGCATAACCGAACAACTGGAGGGAGTGCTTTATTGGGCTGGGGGGCTGGGGATTATAGTTGTGAAGGACACCAAGAACAATTGTCATTACCTAGACTGTAAAGACTATGTTCGACATCCATGCTGGTGAGTAGCAGCTGGATTTCAGAAGCTCACAAGTGGCCATCTAGGTGGCAAGTATTGTCACCCTCACTCTGGAGGAAAGAGTGGTGAGTGGACCACATGCGAGAGAGGGAGGTGGGAAGAAAGGTAGTGGTGTTAAGAACTCCAGAGACAAGGGAACAAAAAGTGATGGAAATCGGTGGTGAGGGGGATGCAGGAGGCCTGGTAGGGCGTGATCAAGGGTAATGTAACCAAGAGGAATTACTGAAACCCAAAGGAAGCCTGAGCATGACAGTGGGCACAAAAGGAAAATCAAAGGGTATAGAAGAGTGAGCTGGGAAGCAAGGGCCAGTTATAGATGTCTAAATAAAGGCATGTACATATATTTACAAAGGGGCATGGGGAAATAGATCTATGTCCATATGTTTATAGATTTAGTATTAAGGTAGCAGATGGACATAGGGCCTCCGCTCAAGGACTCGTTCATTGCAAGAACATTGTTCTATTAAATTGGCATTAAACGATGCTCACCTTCCCTACACGATCACTGACCACAAAGCGGCTGCATAAGCAAATGTGATGAAGAAAGCCGATGGTGTCCAGCTACCAAAAGATATAGCGTGTGGGGTCTTAAAGGCTTGAAGGTAAAGAAGCAACCATCTAGCTCAGAAGCAACAGAGCCCTCATGGAGGAAGCATACCAGCCTGTGTGATCACAAAGTTTCAAAGGGATAAGGCAACAGGCATCATGAGAACAAAAAAATCTTATCATGGAGAATGAGAGGGGACGGCCGGGTATAGACCCAAAACCTATTTGCAGTGCACTGGACATCCCCTTACAGAAGGATCTCAGAGAGGAGATAAAAGAATACAGGGTATGAGTCAGCAAAGAAAAACACAAATTTCCTCAAGTTCTTTTTTTTTTGCGCACCCCGCGGGCGCCCGGTGCCGCCCCCTCCCCGGTCCCGTGGCGGCGGCGGCAGCTCGGGGCCGGGGGGGGGGGGGGGGGGGGCGGGCGCCAGGGGAGGGGGCAGACACCAGGGGCAGCGGTGGCGGCGGCGCCTCCCGGCGCCATTTTGGGCTGATCGATGAATTGAACAAAGAGGATCAATTTCCGATCAAGCGAGTTATCAATGGGGGCCGGGGAGTGAGAGGGACTTGTCCCCGAGTCGGCCCCGCTTTCCCCGGCACCCCCCTCCTCCCCTCCGCCGCGGCTCCCCGGCGGCAAGGCAGCCCGGCGCCCCCCGGGGACGCCGCGACCGCCCGCAGCCCCCACCCCCGAGCGAGAGGCCGAGAGAGAAGCCTGACCTGCAGCTGCTGTAAATCAAAGCGCTTCCAATATTGAAACATCGATCCCACATTGGCCGCCATCTTGAGACGTATTGAGACGGAGTGAGAGGCTGATAGAGAGGGGGCTGGAGTTCTGGAGCCGCCAGGAGGCAGCAGGCGGGCGGCGCCAAAACCCGGCCTGGAGCCAGCCGCCGCCGCCGCCACAGAGGAGCGCGGACTCCTCCTCACGGCGCCACCGCCGCCAGGGCAAGCCGAGCCGGAGTCGGAGTCTGAGCCCGAGGGCGTGGCGGCCGCTGGCCCGGCCTCGCGCGCGGCCGCCCGGCCACGCCCCCCGCCAGCGGCCGAACGAGCGACCCGCCCGTGACCCCCGCCCCTCCCAACCCCCAGCCCCGGCCGGCGGCCGCCCGGCTCGGCGCGGCCCGGCCCCTAAAGGGCGGCGAGAGGGGCGCTGGAGGGCGGCGAGAGGGCAGCCCCGCCGCCCGCCGAGGCCGAGGCCGGGCTCATCTGGCGCGGGGGGGGGGGGGGGCGCGGAAGGAGGGGGCCCTGGCGGCAGCGGAGCGCAGCCCCCCCGCCCGCCTCTACGCCCGGGCGCTGGGTGCCGGCGACGCGCCGGGGGTCGTTGGTCATCCTGCTGGGCGCCCGCCCGCCCGCGGAGCCGCCGCGACCACCTGCTTGAGCCCAGACCCCCGGAAGGCGCAGGCCTCAGCGCACCCGCGCTTGTGCCCGAAGCCTTGACCGTGGGCGGCCCCGCCAGCCGGGGCCTCAAGGACCCAGCACCCCAGAGCGCCCTTGCTGGGGGAGGGCAGGGGCATGGGGAGGCATCAGCCCCTGACCCTCTTGAACTTGCACCCGCCAGCGTCCCACGCTGGGGCCCCAGAGTCCCCGCTCAACACCACCCGGTGACCCAGGGCCCCCTAGCTGTCACCGCCAACTTGGTACTTAGGAGACATGCTCTCTGGAGGCGGTTGAGGCTTGTCTTGTGGCCAATAATCATCTCCTACGCCTTCCTTTCCAGTCACTAATTTGATGTCTTCACTTAAAGAAATGCCCATAAGTTGAGGTTTCAGAGGAGAGCTCCTTGAGCTCCCCAGACAACAAGGGGGCCGAGTGTCACCGTCATTATCCTGAGCTGGGAGGGAACACTAGTGTTCCAGAGGCTGGGAATCCGTCACTGCCTGCCCACAGCACAGACAGAGCAGGTGCTGGTTATAATTGTTTCTAGACGTCCTGCCATGCTCAGTTGAACGTCAAAGCCATAAACGTTGCCCGACTACAATCAAACTGGAGTACGCAGACATTTCTGCATCATTGCCGGGTGGAAATACACTGAGTGGAGTTGGATGAGATGGCAGCAAGTGCTTAAGGAGGGGGTGCTGTGGGAATACCAACAAGATGACTGCTAGTCTCCGTTTCCTTCTCTCGTCTGCTTTGTGTTTTCTTTCAGGACCAGAAGAAATGATGCATATGTAAGGAAAAAAACTTTTCATTTCCAGAGGAGTTTTCCACCCCACAATCTACCCGCAGCCTCCTTTGAGCAAGCCAGTAAAAGCTTTTTTTTTTAACCTGCCTTCTCACTATGACAATTTCCGGAGCTGCTATGTGGCTGTGTTTAAAAGTCCCCCTCGGGATCCAGAGTGCAATCCATATCACAAAGGCATCCTCCCAGTCCCAAATAGCAATGTGACCTCATTTCAGAAGGTTGTTCTTGTTTCCATAGACCCAGAATGGAGTTTAAGCTGTTGATCTTGACTGTGGTTGTCGACTCAGCCTCTCATGGGCACCTCATGGGCAGTGGAGCAAACTGTGCCAATCTGTGCTACCACCAGGACTGGGAGAGGAAGCCAACAGTGGTGGGCCATAGGTCAATGTGTGGATGGGGATGATCAGGTCTTTCTTCATTATTCTGTTTCAGTCTGGAAACACCACTGAAGCCTCAGTGTCGTAGCAACACACAAACCTTCACTGACAGTCTGGGGCACATTGGCTGCAAATCAAACCCGGGTCTTCCCGGTGAAAGACGATGAGAGGTCTACCACTGAAGCACCGTGGCCCTCACCTCAAACCAGGGCAGTCATTTCCGGAGTTCAAACCAGACCACAATGCAGGATGACTGAGATTGCCACCAGAATCTGATACTGATGCAGAAAAAAACCTAATTACCATTTTATTGACTCCCAATAGGACAAAGATCTGCCCCTTTGGGGTTTTGAGACTTTAAATCCTTACAGCAGGGGTCGCAACCTGTGGGTCGCGACCCCTTTGGGGATCAAATAACCCTTTAACAGGGGTCATCCAATTCATAACGATAGCAAAATTACAGTTATAAAGTAGCAATGAAAATAATTTTATGGTTGCAGGTGACCACAACATGAACTGTATTAAAGGGTGGCGGCATTCAGAAGGTTGAGAACCATTGCCTTACAGAAATAGACAACCTCATATTTCTCCCACGGAGGGGCTAGTCAGTTCAAACCCCTGACCTTGCGATTAGCAGGTTAATGCATAGTCCACTACACCACCAGGGCTCCTAATGATATAATAAGAGATACTATTGTTAGATCTCTCGTGGGAGAAATATACCTCAGTCCTTGGCTTCGCGTGAGAAAGAATTCACTCCGCAGCCTGGATTGTGATCCAAGTGAGTTTTTTGAGAGAAGAAGTTTCAGGTTTACACAGGCACCTCAGGGCCCCTCACCCCTGCACAGCTTGCCTAGAAGCTGCTGGAGAGAAAGTCACTACGTGGGCTCCAGGATCCTGCCTTTTCTTTCTTTTCTTAAATCGTTTTATTAGGGGCTCATACAATTCTTATCACAATCCATACATACATCAATTGTGTAAAGCACATTGTACACTGACTGCCCTCATTATTCTCAAAACATTTGCCTCCACTTTAGCCCCTGGCATCAATCAAGTCCTCATTTTTACCCCTTCCTCCCCCATCCCTCAAGAAACCTTGATAATTTGTGAGTGGTGATATTGGGAGGGTAGAGGGAGGGTGGATTGGAAAGAGGAAACCGATTACAAGTATCTACATGTGACCTCCTCCCTGGGGGACAGACAACAGAAAAGTGGGTGAAGGGAGACATCGGAGAGGTCAAGATCCTGCCATTTCAATTCCTCCACAGGGAGGCATGGTTGATGGTCCTGGTCAACCCCATTGGCTGGATTGAATTCACCTGGCTCAGATGGGCCAATCCAGGTGTAACACCCACCTAGGTGTACCACCCCTTCCTGGCCGGAAGTTTGAACCTGAGCATATGTAATGGATGACCCACTCCCTATGCTAAGCTACCTAACAGTATTTGCAAGATGCCGAGCAATGTTCTAAGCTTTTTGTATATAATAATTCAATTATTTCACTTAAGAAGCCTATGTGTGGACTCTATTCTTGCCTCATTTTACAGATGAAAAATCAGTGGCACAGGATGATAAAGTCATGAGCCTATGACCACACAGTGAGGAAGTGGAAAGGAGAGATTTGAACCCAGGCTGCAGAGTCCATGCCTTGGGTGCCTACAGCGCCACATAGGACACAGGAAAGCATGGAGCAGACTCGGCGTAAGACCTAGCATGTATGTGCTAGGACTGCATGAGAGTAGCTGCTACTCAGATCCAGAAGAGAATACAAGGCTATTGCAAAAATTATTTTTTCCAAGAGAGGGTGGAATTCTGCATCTTGTGCGAAATCCCCCAACCTGCACATGGCACAGCTACTTCAGAAGGTTCCCAACAATGTGTGCTGTGTGGCAAACCTAACTGAGCTCAGGGGGAGCTGGTCTGTGGGTTATGTTACCCAGAAGGTGAGCAGTTTGAACTCACCAGCCACCACTCCAAGGGAGAAAGAGAAGGCTTTCTGCTCCCATGGACTTACAGTCTTTGAAGTGGCAGGGAGCATTTCCATGCAGCCTATGATTAGGATCTAGGAGGGTGAGGGTGGATGGAGTTGGTTGAGACCTGGCTTCAGGGCATTTCCCAGAAGGGCTTCCTGCAGTGACTCTGCCTTCAGGAATGTCTGGTGACCCTGAGGGCAGCAAAGTCCTAAGCACACTCAGGCAGTGGTTCTCAACCTTCCTAATATAGGTCCTTTTGTTGTGGTGACCGCCCCCCCCCGACCATTAAATGATTTTCTTGCTACTTCATCACTGTAATTTTGCTACAGTTATGAATTGGACGAGCCCTGTGAAAGGGTCATATGACTCCCAAAGGGGTCGCAACCCACAGGGTGAGAACCACTGCACTAAGGGTTCCCCTTCCGGGCAGCTCTACCAGTGTCTGATGTGCATAGTTCTGTGAGGTGAGAGAAATGAACTTAGTGTCTGCTTCTGGTGACAGTTGATGTGGGTGGGCTTTCTCCCTATGTCAAATCCCTCTCAAGCCATTTGTCACCACAACAGAGGGAGCCACACACATAAAGCAAGAAGAGGAGGCAGCATAGCAGGACGGTAAGCAGAACAAAGATTGAATAAGCACAATTCACTTCAATCATGAATCGGGTGCCCTTGAGATGTGAGGAAGACCCCAGTCTAGTGACATTAGATCAGGTTTAGGGATTGAGTGACGGGACCCTCTTGGCTCCCCTCAGCCCCTATCTTGCTTTCCCATTGACCCTGCCCCTTACATCGTGATTGGTCCTTATTCCAGCATGATGGTTGATTTCATAATCACAACATGTGGGAATGTGTTAGTCGATAGGTTATACAGGCACAGTCTCTGGAATGGGTAAGTGAGGAGGTGTGACTGGTGACATGACTGGTGGAATGGATCATGTGAAGTGATTTGAGATCGTTGCTCAGACCTGATAGGTCATCCAGGCCTCTAGTTGATCCTGGCAGTACTCTAGTTTAAGGAAACAAAATGTTAGGCATTTAAGTCATATTTAAGCTTAAATTTTGAGCAATAGGCTGTGGCTCACAGTGAGAGTCTATGTGGAGACCCTAAATCCATTTTGAGGGGCCACACATTCAGCCACCATTGAGTTCTTTCCTACTGCTGACCGGCAGTGGAAAACTTGCGTCCACTCCCCGGGCCAGACTCAGCGATATACGGTCGTGTGCACATCCCAATGAAGGTCCCGCTCATGCTCTCACTGGCCCTCCCGCAACTCCATGAATTGATCCGTCTTCAGGGACAGTTTTGTGACAAAGGTGTTTGTTTTCCATGTCTCATTTAAGCTTTCAGGAGCTCAGGTGGTGATGCTGGATAGTGTTGGACTATTAACAGCAAGATCGCTGGTTCGAAGCCACTAGTCATTCCACAGGAGAAAGATGAGGTTATTGCTTCCTGTAAAGGTAGCAACTTCAGGATCCCTACACAGAGTCACTATGAGTCAGAGTCAGCAGGACAGAATGAGTGTCATTTTATTTAAGTAACTGTGGCTGTGGGTCCTTCCGACACCATTGTGGCCTAATGCGGATGCTCTCCTTCATCCAGAACAGCGGTTTGTGTCTTTTTCTTGTGTAAAACATAGCAAAGGAGTTCCTAATAAAATAAAGTTGAATTGGGAGTCTTTTTTCCCTCAAACAAAGTAAATCCATAAATAGAAATGAGACTATGGTGCTAATAACCAATTGGAGAGTTGAGAGAGCTGAACTCTCAATCCTGGTAGAAACCCATTGTGACTTTAAAAACTTGCTCAAGGTCATCCATAGCCTATGAGGTTGAGTTGAGCAGACACAAAACAGATGTGTTGGGGAGTAATTGTGTACATTAAGTAAACAATTTATCTTTCTAAAGATTCTGTCTAAAACTTACTTTAAATAGTAAGTTTTCCCCTGGGCTAGGGAAAGGTCAGGGAGCTTAACCCCCTAGTATCCACCCCCTCTCAGCATTCATCATGTTAGGCCAGAGGAGCCAAATCACACCCACTACCCAGGGAGCACTGCTTCCAAAAGCCCATTGCCTGTGCCGGGGCAGAGGGCAGGTACCCGGACCAGAAATGCTGACAGAGTGGAACCAGCGGGCTCAGCCCCCAGCTTCCTGAGAGAGCAGCTGTGATGGTTTACTTTTGGACAAATGTCAATGCATGACTTGGGCAGCACGAAAAGCAGATGTGCAGAGGTTGTTCGCTGTATTCCAGAAGTTCACACACTCCCCGCAGGCTCTTTGGTGGCTTCCACCTTCAATCCCAAAAGGCCACTGCCGTCCAGTGGATTCCAACCACAGTGACCCTATATGGAGTTTTCAAGACTGTAAATCTTCATGGGAGCCAGCAGTCTCATTGTCCCCCTTGGGACAGGGAGCTAGCAGCCCGTTTCACCTCCAGGACCCCTTCCTCTCTAATTCTGGATCCAGTCCCTCCAAATATCCTGCCCTGCCCTTGTCTAGGCTTCTTAAATGCGTTCCATGCTGCTTATGTTAGTCTGGGTGCCTTAGCGAAACAAATCCACAGAAACGCGTATGTATAAGAGAGAGTTTTATGTAAAGGGTGAGTGCACATCAGGAAAACATGCCCGCATTTGCTTATGCACCCGCTTTGTCTTCAGCGATCATGTCGAGATAGGCTGGTGGCTTCTTCCATGTGGGCTTTGTTGTTTCTTAGCTAGATGGCCCCTTGTTTATCTTCCAGTCTTTAAGACCCTGGACACTATATCTTTTGATAGCCGGGCCCAGGGTGCTTAACCACTACACCACAAGGGTTCATTAGCTTGTGACTTATCTCCTGCCATTCACACTAGATGCTCAAAATAGCAGGAAACCAGGTTTCTCCTTTGTGGCCACACCAGGTACTGACAGAACCAAGAACAGAGAAATGCTTAGTTATATATCTTGACTATCATTAGCATATTATATGCCTGGCAATATGTAAGCCTTCGCTCCCCTGACCTCTCACAGTCTCGGTAAAATGAAGCTAATAAAAGTAGTGCTCTCACAAGCTTGGTAGGAGATTAAACAACTCACATAAGGGTACACAGCCTATCAACGAGGAGGCGAGATGAGGCAGTGTGTGGCTGCTGAACCCACACCCTTCACAACACCTGCATTAAAATGACTGAGGGCTATGAGGAACCAGACAGAAGCAGGTTCACA
The DNA here is from genome assembly GCF_050624435.1 of Tenrec ecaudatus. Classification (NCBI taxonomy): domain Eukaryota; kingdom Metazoa; phylum Chordata; class Mammalia; order Afrosoricida; family Tenrecidae; genus Tenrec; species Tenrec ecaudatus. Next base: position 507,838 of record NW_027458669.1, read on the forward strand.
CCCCAGATTGAGTCAATTTAACTGCCTATTGTGCCTGACCCTTCTATCTCTGATCTTAGAAATGGGGTTAACAACAACAAAACACTGTAGAAGAAATGTCCAGCAGATGACAGGCACGCGATTAAACAACAAAAAATAAATCACTTAAGTTGAAATTCGAACTCCTGGAAACCCCTCACACACGTGCAGAAAAGGATTGAGCCCATACGGTGTTTCCAGTGCCCCCGTCCTTCCCCCCTAAAATGAGCATTTGATAAGGTAATGCCTGGATTGTTCCAAGCCCAAGACTGTGGAGAACTAAAGGAAAACCCAGCATTATGAATCTTTGAGCACAGCCCTGCTGGGAAACCGCCCTGCAGTCACTTGTTGATGACTGGAGGAGGGACAAGAGTAGGGAGAAGAACGAGGACTGAATGTGACACATAAGCAGGGATGGCCTACATTCCATAAAGGAAAAAACTCAAGGTCTGCTTTTCTGGTGCCGGAAAGTTAAAACCCATCTGGTGCAGTTGAAAAGGTGTGTGTGTGTAGTGGGGGGGGGTGTGTTAGGGAGGAGGGGCGATGAGTCCAAAGGATGAACTCCATCTGCAATTGTGTCCTCAACTGCTTTCCCCTGCTAGCCACACGATATTTGTGGCTGGCCTGCCCTGCTTTTGATATCAAGCCCAGAGAGGGCAAGAGACTAGCTCGAAGCCACACTGCAAGTTGGCAGTAGAATCAGGCTGAGAACTCTGGATGCTTAGAAAGCTTCACACAGACCTGAGAAAGTACCAAGGGAAGACCTGTTCGCTAACTGGGCAGCACTCACTGCATGCCAGCGCTGTTCCAGTGCCCCAGCCAGGGCATTGCTCCCTGTGTCTGTGTGTCTTCAGTGATGCACACAGGTGACGGATTGGCTTTTAATAGCATGCTTGGAAGGTTGAGGCCACCCAGCGGCACCTAGAAAGAAGGGCCTGCAAATCTACTTCAGACCAAGCAGCCTTTCCAGACCCTGGGGAGCACAGTTCTTCTTGGACACACAAGGAGGCCAGGAGTTGAAGTTGATTCCATGATGTAGTTGATTCCATGGTTCCCGGTTGTAGCTATACCTAGAGTCACATCCACATTCATGTTTATATCTCTTCACTCCATGGGGTGTTCATGGCTCCAACTCTTCTGAAGCAGACCACCAGGATTTTGTTTAAGAGGCCTCTGGATAGGTTTGAACTGCCAACCTTTTAGTTTGTAGCTGAGTGCTAAACAACTTGTGCCATGCAGGGTGCTAAGCTCAGAAACTCAGTCGGTGCTTCATGATCTCAGTTGGAATTATAGAGAGGGTCAGTGATGACCCATTGACTGCTGGGTAATTGTTGATGTAGTCTCCCTGTGCAGACATGTAAAGTACCTGAAAACTTAAAATCCAACTCATTGAGTGCATCATCCTGCCGTGCGCCAGCCCAGCAGCATGCTCTGCTGGGGACATTTGGCCATGCCTGGAGACATTCTGAAGAAGGGAGTCCCACTGCCATCCTGGTGCAGGGAACAACACAGCCCCACAAGAACGATGTTGGCCAAAATGTCAGCAGAGCTGCCACTGGGAAAATGGTCTAGTCCAAGCGCTGACCTTCGTAGAGGAAGAAAGCCAATCCAGAGCAGCTAAGTGACCTGCTGTGGGTTGCACAGCCTGATTCCAAGCCCAGTACTATACCCAAAGCTGTTACCACGCCCAAAATTAAACAGCAATAGCTGCCCAAAGGCCTCTTAGTTTGAGGACCAAGTAAGACAGTAAATGAGAAAGCCCTTTGACAAATGTGGCATGCTGCACAAACATGAGATGTTATTACCCAGGATCTTTTGATATATGTAAATAGATCTTGTACCAGGTCAGTTAATTTTCCAACTGCTCTATCTGAGCTTTCAGATGGCAGCACCTCTGTCCAACCCAGGAAAGGACTCCTGTGCAGGCTGAGCAGCCCTGGAAAGCCTCATGCCTGGCTTCTCCCACCCCTCAGCTAATCTCCAAGTGATTAATAAGGGCTCTCACTATGTTGTGCCTCCCAGCTGACAGATACTAGGCTATCAAAGCATTCGTATCACCTCCTTGATGCCTGAGGAGGAATATAGTTTCATGTGTGAGAGTGCCCCAACCCGCGGGACTCAGTTATTCGAGGGGTTCCAAGGAGGACCCAGCCTGAAAGAGAAACGGGCGAGAGAGAGGAGCGAGACCAAGCAGATTCTTGTCAAGGTCTGAGTTTATTGCTACACAAGCCTCTCTATAAAGGGTGAGGCAAACAAGGGAGTTCAAAGGAGAGATAAAAAAAAGGAAGGGTGGGAGTGTAGAGCACACAGGGCAGGCGGCCGCAAGTCTGCAGTTGGAATGTCCGGTGCTGGAGCAGACAAGGGTGGGCCATCTGGTGTGTGTCAGGGTAAGATAAGGTTGAGGTGACGTGGCTTTAGCCCTGCTGGGCAGGCAATATGGCCTTGGTTTTGTCAGGCTGATTATGCCCGGTTCCCAACATGAGAGAAGCCAGGAATATCTCCTCTCACAACTGTGCAGCAAACGAGATCAGATCTCCCAATCTGATTTTCAGCCCTCCTGTCTTTCCAAGTGAAGTGGATGGTCCATTTCACATTGTCTCAAGTCTTTGCACATTGCATGCCAACATTGCGACACAGGGCGCGGCTGTGGGTCTTAGTAGACAAAGCCCCCACCCAGAACCCTGCCCTCAGAGCTCCTTGGTCACCCTGCACAACGCAGGTCCAGGCCGGGCTCCACACTGCAAGGCGATCAACCCTGACCCTCCAGTGTGGCCGTCCTCACACGCTCCCACATCCACCTAGAAGGACTGGAGATGAGAGATTCCGGAAGCTCCCTGCCTCATCTGCCTCCCTCCCCAGAGCGACAGAGCAACTGTAACTGATTAGGCAGGATGCAGCCTCGTTCCCAGTCCCCACCCTCTCTGGGAAAGCAGGGATGTCTGGCACCTCATCCAAGGCCTTTCCCCTGTGATCTCATTACTAAGGAGCTGCTCCTCTACCGCCCACCTCCATCACCTCATCTACATATGGGGGAGATGAGTATGTCTTCTTTGCTGCTCCTTCCCTGAGTCCACCCCAGGAGCTCCCTGAACAGATCAACAATCACTTCTCATTACACCTGCAGCAGCCGTCAGATACTGCTGAACAGAGACAGGCGCCTCCCCTGCTGCTGCCAGGCTCCAGTGCACATGTGCACACACACGTACACACACATTGTACAGGCACACTCACATGGACACACAAGCATGCACACCCATGTGCACAAACTTTGTTCAGAGGTGGGAATTCTGCCCATTTTAGCCTCTAATATTGCAATCAGAGAGTGATAGAACAATGAAAGATGAAGGTGGATGAAGGAAGATCTATTTATTCCCTTACTTGTTACATAACCATTCAGGGCTCTTTTTTTATCCGTACAAACACACCACCACACCATCAACAATCATCAAGTAGATGTCATGTGCAGTGCTGCCCTATTCAAGGCGGTGCTGAGAATGTGAGGAGGATTCTCTCTAAAGCACAGCTCTGAGGAAGTCTGTCTCCTTCGCACTTTTACACACACAGGGTGAGGAGCCTGCAGGAGGCTCCGTGCGTTGGGTGAAGCCACACGATGAGTGAGGAGACCGAGTGTGTAGCCAGGGGAGTGAGAGCGCAGAGTTCACCACTTCACCAGCATGCTGGTGTGCACAATCGATGAAAGGGTGGCTGCCAGCAGCAGGACAGAAAAAAAGTAAAGCATGTAACTTGTGGTTTTATCTCTGGCTTACTTCCAAAAGGAATTGTTTTTGTTGTTCTAAAAAGCTTTATACCGAGAAAAAAAAAAAGAAAGAAAGAAAGCTTTATACCTCTATAAAAACAAAAGGCTACTGCTGTCAAGCACCTTCAGACTCAAGCCAGAGGAGAGCTCTCCCAGTGGGCTTCCAAGCTGAAAATCTTCACAGAAACACAGTACCTCCTGTGGAGTAGCTGGTTGGTTCAAGCCAGCAACCTGGCAGTTAACAAGTACGTCCCTTGTACCTGTAATACCTGTATAAAGTGTATTAAATATGAACTACTCCTGGTGTGTAATTTTAAATTGAATTATTGTGCCTGGAACTTTTTTTTTAATAGCTAAGAATGGTGAAATGAGACTCCTTTAGATGTTATGATAAGAATACACACTACACAGGGCTTGGACCCAACCCAGCTTAATTCAAAGGAAGGCAGATTTATTTTCTTCTGCTTCCCAGAAGGTTCCCCAGCAGAACGTGTGTTAAACAAAATTGTTTAGCTATGGAAAAGAGCAATCTCCTCTTGGGAAGATCCTGGTAGAAGGGGGCTTTGGTTACATATCCAGCTCAACCCAGCCCCAGAGGCCTCGTCATGTTTTATTTTGTTTTGCCCTTGACACTGATTGTCTTGGGAACTGTGGCCCCCGAGCAATGGCCAGGAAGTCAGGTCTTCTTGATGTAAATCCTCTAATATCCCCTACAATGATTTTCAGTGCCAATGGTAAGGCCCGCCCAGTGGCTGCCACATGCCCCTGAGCAAACACGTCAGAGCAGATGAGAGCATGAGACAGCATTTAAGAGAACGGTAGGCTGGCCTTGACTTAGCTGTTTGGCCTCTCCTCAGAAGTCATTTGTGACACTGACTGTCATGGGTTTCATTAAGAACAAGTCTATCTCTACCAAAGAAAACTGCAAGGTAAGAGGACTTTCAGCTCCAGCTACATATGTCTCCAAACTTACTTACATATTGTCCTGTTTTCAGAAGAAAAACAATTTACTCAGTGCCTCCCGGGCAAATAAAAACTTTGGTACTACAACCTACAATCCCAGATAAAGTGTAGGTATCTGCTTTGGCAGCTCCCCTGGATCGAGCTGCTCCGGTAGCTCTCCACAAAAACCCTGTGAAGAGATGATCAGGCAGGATAGCCTAGTCTGTTCTGCAGAAAGAAGCTACCCCTGAAACCTCAGTGGCTTAAAATCTAGAAGTTTATTTCTTGTTCATGCAAATTCTGACGCTAGAAGGGCAATTCTACAGGGTGTTTGTCCTGCACACCGTCCGTCAGTGATTCGGGCTGCTTCACAAATATGGTGCCACCAGATCAAAAGGTGGATTCCAGGTCATCACAGAAGAGGAAGAGAGAAGTGGGGGTTGTGGATCAGTCTTTACATGCTTTGACACTTTAGTTGACATAGATCTCTGGATAGGGCTGCTTATATAAAGGTTATCAGTTCAAACCCACCTAGCTGTACCACAAAAGGAAGGGGTCATCTGCTTTCATAAAGGGTACAGCCTAGACAACCTCATGCAACAATTGTACTCTGTACCACAAGGGGTGAGCATGAGTCAGAACTGACTTGAAGGCAACAGGATTTGGGGTGTTTTTGTTTGTTTGGTTGGTTGGTTGATTGGTTTGGTTTGCTGAGTGGGAGGTGGTTCTACCTACAGCATATTAATCTGAAGTAGTCACTTTAGGTTTTTTTGTTTGTTTTTTGAGAGATGTGGAAAAGCTCATTGGCTTTAATGGGGAGTTAACTCTGCCGCAGACGGCCTCCTCAAAATTTCCCTCCCGCTTCATAAACTAGCAGAGATTTTCAATGAAGGAGCCTGCAGGCACCCGCTGGACATCTCCTTGCAAGGTCAGTCCTTTGGAGCCACTGGGAGGGAGAAAAAAGAGACTTCTATTCCTGTAAAGAATTCCAGCCCCAGAAATCCTCAGGGGGCAATTCTGCCCTGTCCTCTCGGGTCGCTATGAGTCCGAATTGAATTTATGGCTATGAGTTGAGTTTTAATTCCATTCACTTACTGCTATTGACAGGTTGCTAGATTAGGGCTTGTCTTCCCAAATGCCAGCACTAAACGAAAATGAGCTGTCCGGGCCACAACAAAGGGGTTGGAAATAAATCAGGCACACTCATTAGATACCTATGGCAAAATTCAGAACTGAGCATGCTCTGACCCAAGTCATGTAGACCCAGGTGGAAGGTCCACCTGGTCATACAGAATAGGACTTCACAAAAGTGCACCAAAATCAACCAGTACGATCGACCAATGCCCTCCAGTGGTGTTGGGAGGTGATAGAAGTAGGCCTGGGCTCCTTGTCGCCCTCCCTTGTTCACGTGCTCTGCAAGTGGAGGGTGAGGCCCTTGGGGGTTCCTGCCGTGGCTCCTCAGCTGGTTCTGCACTCCTGCTCAGGTATTCCTCCCATGAAACCGCCATATTCAGCTGCAAACTTTCCCCACCCCTGCCATGCAGCCCGGCGTGCTTTCCGGAGATAGTGGGGACTTTTGGGGACTGCGATACCTGAAACTTTCTTTCATAACATTCACTTGGATTTACAAAAGTGCTTCTGCCATATGAATTCTTTCAGCGTTGCTAAGCAAGAACTGAGGTCAACCACCCCAGAAACCTAACACTATCAAGTCGATTCTGACTTATATCAATCTAGGGGGTCCTCAAACTATGGCCTGCGGACCACATGGCCCTCAGAGGACATTTATTCAGCATGCCGGGTGTTTTTGCCCCCCTTTTTTTTTTTTACTTCAAATTAGGTATGTGCAGTGCGCATAGGCATTTGTGCATAGTTTTATTTTTAAACTATAGTCCAGCCCTCCAGCGGGTTTGAGGGACAATGAACTGGCCTCCTGTTTAAAAAGTTTGAGGACCCCTGAAAGGACAACGTAGAACTATGCTTGTGGGTTCCCGAAGTTCTAAATCTTTACAGGAGCTGAGAACCGCATCTTTCTCTGTGAGCCATAGCGGATTCCAACTGGCTGGCCTCATGGTCACACACATTCCATCAGGCTCCTTGAGCCTTAACTTGATAATTTAATGAAACGATACTTCTCCAAGTCACACTGTATCAAGGTCTATAATCTTGCTATTCTAATATCAAATTTAAAATAAGGAATATAGTTAAGCTCCAAATCCATAAGCAATAAGATCATTGAATCTCTTTGGACACTATTACTTAAAAAAAGAAAAAACTCTGTCCAATTATTTTCAGCACAGAAAAGCTTCCAGTGTTTACAGCTTAGTATGTAATTGCTTTTTCTCTTCTTCTTTTGCATTGGTGAATCATTTTGAGCTTATAATAATGTCAAAATAAATAGTTTCCAGAGCCTCCAGGCATTCACTGTGTAATGATCATTTAAAAGATTTCTTGGTTAGAGGGTCCTCAAAAGAATAAAAAGCGTGTCCGCATCCCTGGTCATTTCTATATTCAAAAGAAGAAATTGCTCATCAAATGCTACAAGCCAATTTCTTTCTTCAGCCAAACTGCCCATTTTAGCATCACTGAATTAAGCAAATGGTTCTACATTTCAAAGTCAACAATGATACTCTTTTCCCTTTAACACGAGCATCTTAAACAGCTCAAAAAATAGTCGAGCTCTTTATTATGGCTTTTCCTGAGAAAGCTGTTTCGTTGTTTATTTTATTTATTCATCTAGACTTTCATGTTAAGATTTGTGTATTTTAAGTTCTGCTAGTCAGGACATTTTAAATGGAGCCAGATTTTTTTTTTATACTTTGTCTTTTAAAATATAATGAGACTGAGCAGTACATCCGTTAATAAAATATAAAGTCTTCCTATTTCTGTTTGTTTGTAATTTCCCTAAGGATAACTCTTAATGTAGTAAAACCAAAACCCACCATAATGAATTACATTTGGTCTACTGGGGGTTGTGGCCAACCTTTTGATAGAAAAATCCAGAGACTCCCTTCTGCATCTCCTTTCCCAACCAAACCCCGGTGGCTGGAGGCTGGAAGGAAGAAAGAGGCTGGGCTGCTGGGGCAGGGTGGGGAAGGGGTAACCTTGCAGATTATTTCAAATTCTACTCTGAAGGCAGAAAGTTATCCAAATGAGATAGCTAGAGATTCACTTCCTTAGAAAAAGATTGAAATTAATGTGTCCCTTAGAAAAGCCAAAGGAAAAAAGTCGTTATTAATTTAGGCAATTGAAGAACTTTGAAAGCCATGTCTAGTACATAAAAACACCTGTCCCTAGAGCCCATCGGCCTAGGAAACTGAATTTTTATACCATGTAAAATAAAGGAAGGTCATTTCTTAGACTTGCTCAACAGAAGATTGTCATTTTAAACCGGTTACTGTAATGAGAAGCTGGGTTTTCGTAAAAAGGACTGAATGCTTGAGTCAGTGTGAAATGAAATTAGAGATGCATGTTCTGCGCATGGCGGCATTTCCGGAGGAGTCTGTGTTCCTGTGACTGCTCTCGATCTGTCTCGTGCCTTCTGGGAAACTCACAGCGTGGTGCCCACATCTAGTCTCTCGGACTTTCTTGCCAGCTTTGGAAAGGTGTTGAGTCTGTTGGATCTGCTGCACAGAGACAGCATGCAAGTGGACCCTTCCCACATTCCTCAGAGAGCAGCCCCCCAGTGTAAAGCTGTGGGTGAGGTTTGATGACCTTTGCCCCTTCATCATCCCGCATTCTTTAAGGGACCCAAGCGCTCCCCCGAGGCATTACCGGAGAAGCAGCTACCCCATAGTTTCCAGATGGTGGGTATCAGCCTGTGTGCTCATTGGGATCGCCAGAGAGCTGTCCAAAAGACATCTTTGTCCCATCTCCACTGAGTCCGATTTTATTGGCCTGGAATGCAGCCTAGGTGCTTGGATTTTTTTCTCTCTCATAAGTTTTTATTGTGAATTAGGTGAAGGTTTACCAAGATCATCAGTTTTTTATTCAACAATTCATACCCATTGTGTTTTATGCCACTTATTGCAATCTCCACAATATAATATGACTTGTTCCACTCCCTACTTATGTCTTCTGTTTCCCTTCCTCCTCTCTTCCTACCCTTCTGAACTTGGGCCTTGGATTAATACTGCCCTTTTGAGATCAAATGGTTTGCTGTTTTCAGGTTTGCGTGCCTCACTTGTGTAATTGCTCCCATTATAGACCAATCTATTATTTGGCTGAATACTGAACCACAGGTAGGAGTTCATTTTCAAACTTAGTGAATAAGGACCATCGTTTCAGAGGTTCTGTTAGTCCCTATCCAGCCAATAAGCCTGGTCTCTTTTATGACTGTGAATTTTGCTTCACTATCTAGGACCTTTGGATGTGATCCCTTTCAAAGAAGTTGGAATTGATAGTTGGAGATCATCTAGTTATTCTGTGCTCAGAGTCATGAAGTCTAATGTTCATGTGGTCCACTCACCACTCTTTCCTCCAGAGTGAGGGTGACAATACTTGCCACCTAGATGGCCACTTGTGAGCTTCTGAAATCCAGCTGCTACTCACCAGCATGGATGTCGAACATAGTCTTTACAGTCTAGGTAATGACAATTGTTCTTGGTGTCCTTCACAACTATAATCCCCAGCCCCCCAGCCCAATAAAGCACTCCCTCCAGTTGTTCGGTTATGCCTAAGGAGTTTTGATAACTTCATCTTCTGTGTGCTCCGGAATATTCAATTCCCTGGATGGTCAGAATGGTCAGTCAGGGCTCAGAATCTTGGTGTTAAGGCTTCTGGTGAGATCCTGGCACATCAGACACAGAGGTTGTGAGGCTAGAGGATGGGCAGAAGGGGATCATACTGAGTCTAACAAGGAAAGAAAAGGAAATGAAGGATATAAGCAATTAAAAGCAAGCGCATAAATAGATACAAATACACAGATGGCCCTTGCAACATTATTCCCAATCTCGCAAACGTGTCAACGGTCTAAATACCCATCAATAGGTGAATGGATAAGTCAAACATGTTGCCTACGGTATATACAATGGACTACTACTCAGCCATAAAGAGAAATGAACTCTTGACACAGGCTACAAGAGGAATGAACCTCATAAGCATTATGCTGAGTGAAATAAATCAGCTTCAAAAAGGACACATTTTGCTTAATTCCACTTACAAAAAATATCTAGGCTAGGAAAATGAATAGAGACAAACATCTCCCAATTGTTTCCAGGGATAGGTAGGAAGGTAAGTATGGTTGTTACATAATGCCATGTCAATTGGACAAATAAGTGAGGTGGAGTCTTTCTTATACCTATATGAGTGTCCTTGGATTTATTTCTCTAGTCAACCCAGCCTAACCCAGTAGGGCCTGGAGGGGAAGTGCCATCCCTGAGACGATACTGAGCTTCCATAAGGGTGATGACATAATTTTGGAATGGGTAAGGATGATATATGAACAACATGCAGAATGCCACTTAATTATAATCTTGTAGAGCGTGGAAGTGACGAATGTTTTGATGCATGTATATTTAGTATGATTTTTAAAGAGTGTACGCAAAAGAGCAATATGGCAAGTCTGTGTTGCCATTTGCTGTTGCTCAGCTAAAAGCGATTCGGGCCTGTGTAGTTCAAAGGGAACCACAGAGGCTCAGGAGGAAAGCTGGTACCATCTCCAACTGAGACTTGTCTGACCAAATGCAGAGTCTCCCTTCAAGTAACTGACAGGTCAGAGGCAGCTCATCTCTGCTGCAGAAGCAATGATTTGTCTCAATTCCCAGACCACTGTCACAGCCATGTCTTGTTGCTCTCGGTGCCCCCCTTCCCCACCACAATAAGTCACTAGAAAGCCATGCTTCATTTAAAAACAAACAAATAAAACCTTTCTGCCTCCATCCTGGCACTGTTTCAGCTTATTTAGCATCATAACATATGTCATCTGTTTCCCTAAACAATCTAACATGGACATGGCACGATGGGACTGATGAGTTAGGCAAATGAGAACCAGCCTGCCCTCTGAACACACACGATGGCATTTGACTTGCTGTCAGTAGATGCTGTCGCGTTTCTTCTCCTCTTTCATGGAAAATAAATACAGAAAAGAATGAGGACATGAAAAGGGCTGCAAGATGTTTAGCTCTGGTCTTTCTAGAAAGTGTAGAAAAAAAGTATGTGACCCCTGCCTGCCTTTAGATGCCCCACTCCTCTGGCAAACAAGGATTGCACACTGACCATGGACAAGACATCTGGATCTGGGGGGAGGATATAACAATTGCCCCCACCAGCAAAGAGTTTCCAGATTTACGGGACTACACAGGCCAGGGAGCAGCTCATAAAAAGAACAAGAAGAATCACAAAGGAGGGTGTGCTCCAGCACCACTTCGTCCAGCTGCAGGCACATGAAGGCAAAGTTTCTTTTGCTTTCAGTCAAGTTTATGATTTCCGCTGCATCCCTTACCAACACCTTCACGAAGATCTAGGTTCTTGGGTTGTTTCGCTCCAGGGCGGACATCTCCTTGGTAAAGCTTTATGGACAGCTCATGGTCCAAGAATTCCACCTATATGTTTTGAAAGGGGCCACGTTAAAACCCCTGGCTCAGACTTTCAGGACTGGGCACAATACAGCAAACCCACCATGGGGACAGCAGGATTTGGTAACACTCTCATCTCCATCACAACCTGGACCTGGCAAAGCTATTTTCTTCCACTCACCATCTTTCAATCAATATTTACTCAGCTATTAGTTGCTCCCCAGGCTCAGCATCAGAAAAGTGTTCAAACGTTACCGAATTGTCCATCTAATGGTAGAGGTCTGTGCAAGGGATATGAGAGCAAGAGGCTCAGAGATGATCAGTGGGTAACGAGAGAGGGATTCACCTTTATCATTTGTAGAAAGCCCCTGAGGCTTAGTCACATTGGCAGACTTTCCCTGGAGCAAGCAAATAAAGCTGCTCCCGGCTCAGCTCCATTCCTGATCTGGTCTTGCCATGAGACTATCCAGGCTTTGTCCCAACCCCACGTTCTGGAAACCACGAGTGGAAGGAGGTGAATCTTGGGGATACCATGGAAAAGAATGGGCATTGCACAACACTTCATTGTACTCATATGGAGCTTATGCAAAGGCCAAGAGATAGAACCAGGTGAGACTGTGAACAGGACAAGGTGATACTGCATGGTTTAAAATCAGAAAAGGTGTGCATCAGGGTTGTATCCTTTCACTGTTCTTATTCCATCTGTATGCTGAGCAATTTATACAAGAAGCTGGTCTCTGTGAAAAAGAACATGGCATCAGGATTAGACGAAGACCCATGTAATGTCATTGGGAACATTTTCTCACTAAAAATTTTAGGTCATGGCATCAAAAAAGTGTCATTTTAACCTAAATGGGTTTTTAGACCAGTGAAATAACAGCGAGAGTGAGTCAGCATTGTGCACAGAATTGAGCGATACTGGTTCTTTGGGAAATTCATAATCCAACACTGACACTGCTGAGATAAAGGATGACAGTGAGGAAGATTCTACACCTGAGCTCTGTGATGGGCCAACGTGGTGCTCTACTCTCTTCAGGAATGGATGAGCCAGCTCCACCAAGATTCCCCTTTACTGGAGCACCTGCTATGTATGTAGACGTTGAACACAAGAACGCTTTGGCGTTCCTACAATGATTTCTGACCGATGAGGTCATCGAAAAAATGATTATGATAGCCCGGAGGTTTACTTTCAGGTTTTAACCCCTCTTCAGTTAATTTCTGTGCATGGGGGAAGGTTTGGGGCTTGCTTCATTTTCCTACATACGGTATCTCAGTTTGTCCAACACCATTTGTTGAGCAAGCAGAATTTGTCCCTTTGGATATTTCTGTGTCCTTTTTCGAAGGCTAGTTTCCTGTTGACTGGTGAATATATGTGTAGCTTTTCTGTTCGTATCCATTGATCTATATACCTCTCAGTGTACCAATACACTGCTCTCCCTTAGGGAAAAACAACAACAAAAGTTGTATGAGCCCCTATATAATGATTTTTTTTAATGGACGATGAACTATTTTCCAGGCCAGCACTATCCTATGTTTGAGCACATTGCTGCAGCCACTGTGTCAATCCATCATGCCTTATAGCCTGCGGTACTCATGTTCAGGTATAGTGTTCTGCCATTCACAAGGTTCACACTGGCCAGTTCTTTCAGAAGTGGAAGACCAGGTCCTCCTCCCTCGTCTCTGTCTGGAAACTGCTGAAGTCTACCTGCAGTGAGTGACCCAGCAGGCATTTGAACTACTGGCTGCAAAATTTCCACCATTACAGCCAAATGCAGGCCACCACAGTACAACAGACAGTAACAGCATCTTAACACCACACAAAGGCTCCTCCCTGGGGAGACCACGTGTTCAGGCAATTGCTGCTGTTACACATGTAAGTGGGGGCTACATGAAGTCGCACCATCTCCTGTGGCCCTTCCAGGAACAGGCCATTCTGCTGTTGTTTCTACTGGACTTAGGCTCAGCTGCCAACCTGCCCTCTGCACGCATTCTTCTCCTTACCCTTCCATGTCACCTTCTCTTTGCCCAAGTCAATACTGCTGGTTAGTCACCTACTGGTGGATGCTTGCTTCTGAAGTTTCTGAACCACATTTCCCCATGGTTATGAGACATTGCTGCTGCCACTGCGAGCATTTAACAGGTTACTTTACACCTTCAATTGGAAATCTAGGGGAATAGAAAGAAAGCTTCTTCTTTCTCCCAAGGAGTGGGTGGTGGTTTTGAACCGTTTCCCTTGAGGTTAGCAGCCCAATGTGTAACCCACTACACCAGTAGAGCCTTGGTGGCACTGTCCAGCAATTATTAGACTGCTAAATATGAGGTCAGGGTTTCAAACCTACCAACTTCTCCTTGGGAGAACGATAAAGCTGTTCCCATAAAAGACTGACAGCTCCAGAAGCCCTCTATAGGGTGGCTATGAGTTGGCATTTTGCGGTCATTTAGGGCTTTTTGGTGGCATGTGATTTTTTAGGGCTTTTAGGTTGTTTGTGGACGTTCAAGGTGTGTTTGGGGCATTCGGGTAGTTTGGGGTTTTTAGGGTGTTTTATAAGATTTTAGGGAGTGTTTAAGGGATTTAGGGGTGGTTTTTTAGAGTGTATAGGTATTTTTCAGCACAATATGGTGTTTTTAGTGATGTTACAGAGTTCCTTAGGGATTTTAGGGTATTTTTCATATTATATGTGTTTTTTCCCTCAGCATTTTAGGTTTTCTTAGGGCTTTCATGGTGTTTTCAGGGCATATATGGGGTTTAGGAATGTTTAGGGTTTGGGAATCTTCTAAGGATGATTTTTGGAAGTTTCACATGTTTGGGTGGGCATTTGGTGTTTTTTTGTGGCTTTAGAGTGTTTATGGGATCCTGTCAATTTGCAGCTTTAATTCCGCAAAGAAAAGTCAGACAGCAAGCCAGAAAGGAGCAGGAAATGAAGGGGAAGCCCAGGCCACATGTTACAGCTGCCAAGTCCGGAGAACCTAGGTGTGGTCGTTGGCTACCTGGGACCGGGAGTGGGGCTGTGCTCCTGCCCAAGGGTGCTAGGGAGTAAACCAATCTCAGCTGGACGTTTGGCTTTTCTACTAATTAGCCGACTCCATGAACTTTCCCAAGGGCAGCTGGCGAATTGCCAGGGGAACCCAGCTAGACCCCCCACACAAAAGCACAGGGATGGTTACAGGAACAGGAGGTTTCACACAGTGGATGTGCAGGGCTTGGGGTCGGGATTGGGGGCCAAGGTGAGGAAGGGGCAGCAATAAGGCCTGGTCCCAAATAATCAGACACTGAGCAATAAAAGTACAAGGACTGCCAAGAGAACATGGGGACAAAGGATGGCTGGACTTCATTTGATATCTTTGGACGTCCTGTCAGGAGAGACCAGTCCCTGAAGGGACATCAAGTCCATGAAGGACATGATGCTTGGCAAAAAGTGGAGGATGGGCAATAAAACAGCTCGAACCAGTGGCTACATCAGTGGGCATAGTAACAATGGTGAGGATGGTTCGAGACCTGGCAGTGTTTTATTTTACTGCTTGTGTTTTTCTAGAACTGTCTTTCCTGGATGCACGAGGAAGGATAATTGTGCTTGTGGGAAGCAAATGCACAGTGGGCAGCGCTTTGGCCAACATAGGTACACCACCGGCACACAGTGCCCCCTTACTTGGCATCCAAAGTGACAGGATTTGTCTTTCCCCAGAGCTCTCCAGCCCTGGGGGAAGCGGCCCTGCCTTCGGCACACCGCCAGGGGGCAGCACTGCTGCTCTCTCACTGGCTACATCTGTGAGGACCCAGAGAGCAGCTCCTTTCTGCTGCTCTCCTCTCAGACTTCTGCCAGAAGCCTTGGCTCGTCCTGGATCCTCCCTTGATTCCCACTCTGCACCTTTGGGGACGCCCAGCCCATTAACTCTCTCCCATCCTTCCTTGCTGCCTCTTGTCCAGATGCCTGAGCTGGGCTTCAAGTAGTTGTAATGTTATGCTTAGGTGAGATGTGTTCAGCTTGTTTACTGTCTGTATACAAGAAAAGAGTGCAGCCCAAGACATCCACCCTTTTGTTCCTCTATGGAAAGTCTGTTACGTGTCATAGTCTTCTCTCTGTGCAGTGCTTTCCTCTGCTGCTGATGCTTTTACATGAAATAGGACTCGGTGTGTCACCGCTACAGGAAATTATCTCTGAAAAAATAATATGCCCAGAACTCAGAAACAGTGTCAGCTTGCATCTGGCATCATGGAAGCATCATGGGTGTGTTTCCATTCATTCGCTCCTGAGTGTCACATGTTAAACTCAGTGCATAGCATAAACAGCAGCAGGCACAATCTGAGACAAAGCACACCCTTTGCTGTGAAGCACATTCCGACTCCTGGCTGCCCCTGTGCCACAGAGTAGAACTGCCCCGCAGGGGCTCCCTAGCTGTCATCTTTACAGAGGCACATGGCCACACCTCCCTTTTGGGAAGCCACTGGGTAGGTTTGAACTTCAGGGTTGTAGTAGTTGATATTGTAGAGCCCTGGAGTCAGTTCGGATTCATAGGGGCCTGTGCACTAGAGAGAGAAACAAAGCCCAGTCCTGCGCCATCCTCGCACTTGTTACTGTATTTGAGCCGATTCTCGCAGCCACGGTGTCAATCCACCTAAGTAAGGGTCTTCCTCTTGTTTGCTAACCCTCTGCCAAAAATGATGCCCTTCTTGCAGGACTGGTTCCACCATAGTAATATGTCCAAAGTACCTGAGACAACGTCTCCGCATCCTCTTTCAGATCTCCTGCCTTTAGTTTGTCAGCTCACTTCGATGGAGTCGATGCTGAGCCATAGCGACTCTATGAGATCAGAGCAGAACTATCTCTGTGGGTTTCCCAAAGGCTAACTCTATGGGAGTAGAACGCCTCATCCTTTTCTTCTGAGGACTGACTGGTGGTTCCCCACTGCTGACATTACAGTTGACACCCAAGGCATAAGGTACTATGCCACCAGAAGTCCCTTGCCCCTGTGTAATAACCAACACCACCTACACACAAAACCCACCCCTTCTCTGTCAGTTTGATGTATGGTGATGGCTTGAGTTGCTATGATATTGGAAGCTACTAGGGGGAACCCGACAAAAACTACAATTTTTTCAAAACTATGCATTTAAATTTTTTATCCCCTTCATAGTACTCTCCATTACACTTCACACATTTGTCTAATCTGTGATTACATTCTTGGAAACATTTTTCAAACTCAGCAGTTTGGGTGACACCCTTGTTTTCCCCCCCCCCTCTTCTGTGTTGTCAAACCACTGTCCTTCATTCATGGAAACAGAAAGAAGTCACATGGAGTGAGTTCAGGTGATTAGGATATGAGGGACAAGAGAGGCATGCTTTTTGGGGGGATGTTTTCATACTGTTATTTCTTTTCTCTTTTTTTATAATCAATTTTTGGGGCCTCATACAACTCTTATCACAATTGATACATACATCATATTTGTACATTCATTGCCCTCATCATTCTGAAAACATTTGCTCTCCACTTAATCCGCTGGCATCAGCTGATAATTATTCCCCATCCCTCATGAACCCTGAATAATTTCTAAATTATTATTTTGTCTTATCTTACACTATACAATATCTCCCTTCAGCCACTTTTCTGTTGTCTGTCCCCCAGGGAGATGGTTATATGTAGATCCTTGTAATCGGTTTCCCCTTTCTATTCCTCCCTCCCTCTACCCTCCTCGTATCGCCACTCTCACCACTGGTCCTGAAGGGATCATCCGCCCTGGATTCCCTGTGTTTCCAGTTCCTATCTGTACCAGTGTACATCCTCAGGTCTAGCTAGATTTGTAAGGTAGAATGGGGATCATTTTAGTTGTGGGGGAAGAAGCATTTAGGAGCTAGAGGAAAGTTGTATGTTTCATTGTTGCTACAGTGCACCCTGACTGGCTCCTCTCCTCCCTGCTACCCTTCTGTAAGGGGATGTCCAATTATCTACAAATGAGCTTTGGGTTTTCACTCCACACTCCCCCGTATTCACAAAGATATGATTTTTTTGTTCCGATGATGTCTGATACCTGATTCTTCCGACACCTCGTGATCACACATGCTGGTGTGCTTCTTTCATGTGGGCTTTGTTGCTTCTCAGCTACATGACCACTTGTTTAACTTCAAGCTTTTAAGACCCCAGAATGTATAACTTTTGATAGCCGACCACCATCAACTTCAGTCACCACATTTGCTTATGCACCCATTTGCCTCCAGCAATTGTGTTGGGGAGGTGAGCATCACGGAATGCCACTTTAATACAACAAAGTATTTTTGCATTGAGGGAGTACTTGAATGGAGGCCCAATGTACATCTGTTACCTTAATACTAAACCTATAAATATATGCATATAGATCTATTTCCCCATCGTTATACATAAATATATTTACATATGCACATGCCTTTATTTAGACCTCTATAAATGCCCTTTGCTTCCTACCTCTTTCCTTGATTTCCTTTTACTTTCTGATTGTCCCACTCTCATGTTCAGCCTTCATTTGTGTTTCAGTAATTCCTCTAGGTTACATTACTCTTGGTTACACTCTACCAAGCCTCCTACACCCTCCTCACCATCTATTTGGATCACTTGGTGTTCCCTTGTCCCTGGGTTTGTTAACAGCACTTCCTTTTTCCCTACACCCCCCTTTCCCATCTCCCTCCCCCAGCTGTCAGTCCCATTGTTTTCTCCTCCAGATTGTTCATCCAGCCTATCTCATTTAGACAGACCTGTGGAAATCATAGCATGCACAAAAACGAGACAGAGCAAACCCAAGCAACAAAATGAAACAAAAGAACAACACCACCACCAACAAGCCGATGACAAAAAGCAAAACAAAACACAAGAAAGAAAAGCTTTTAGTTAGTTCAAGGACTGTTTGTTGGCCTTTAGGAGTGTTTTCTCATAGAGTATGATGGGTCAGCTAGCCCTGGCCCCAAAGTCTATTTTTGGTATTCCCTGGGGACTTCGTTGCTCTGTTCCCCTTCCTGTTCTGTTGTACACCCTTAGTATTTTGCCTCGGTGTGCTGGGATCAGATCGGGCGATAGAGGCATGCTGTTTTTTTTGTGTGAGCAGGTGCACTGTCATGGTGGCAAAACCAGTCCCCTGTCTACCACTAATCAGTCCTTTTTATTTTAAATAAATCATTTTATTGGGGGATCTTACAGCTTTTGTAACAATTCATACACCAATTTGTATGAAGCACATTTGTACATACATTGCTATCATCATTTCCAAACATGTTCTTTCTCCTTGAGCTCCTTTTTTCCCCTCCTCCCACCCACGTGAACCACTGATAATTTATACATACTTTTTATTTTTATATTTTACGCCTCTGCTGTATCCCTTCACCCAAACTTCTGCTGTTTGTTCCCCTGGGTGGTGGAGTGGGGCTGTATGTCCATCATTGAGATTGGTTTCCCCTTTCTTCTGCTTCTCCCCCCTACCTTCCCTCGTGGTGTTGCTACTCTCAGTATTGGTCCTGAGGGGTTTATCTGTCCTGGATTCTGTGTGTCGGAACTTCTAGTCAATAGCAGTGTGCAAGCTCTGGTCTAGCCAGACAACTCAGACCTTCTTACACAATATCTTCAGAACCTCTATATAGGAAGCTTGATTAACAGTCTGACCTAGTGCAATGACTAAACTCCAAATGCACTATCACCCTCACATCAACAAAACCAAACAAATGAGCATCTTCTTGAAGTTTGAGTTCACTTGACGAGGTGTATTTGAGTGAGGTGATGATGGCGTCTTACACTGACTTGATTTATGTTTGCATTCTGGCTTGTGAGAAGAGCACAAGGTCTTGTCACCAGCAATGACCTTGGGAAAAAAGTGTGGGTGCACTAGCTCAGAGCAAGTTGCCAGATGCCTGCCCAAACAGGAGAATGTATATTTTGAAATGTGTACCCAGTGGAGCTTTGTACCGCTTGGTTTTTTGGCGGGGGTGGGGTGGGGGTGGGTGGAAGGCCGGCTACTCCTTTGTAGGTTAGATAATCTGAGATGTGCTATTTGAAATTTCCTGGGGCCAGTTTTAGACAAAACTAGAAAAGTTAATTTTGCTGTATGGAAAAATCTGACAGTCTGGAAGTATCTACTTTTCCTCACATGCCATCATTCCACTAGTAGCATTATTCTTAGTTAAAGCTCTCCTCTGTTCCTCCTTAGGGTTTCCCCCACTACCTGATGTTCCTTTTCTCCTACTCATCATCAAGGGACTTGTGTCCAAAGTGAGGACAGCAAATAAGAGACCCTCCTGACTCTCTGTTAAGAAGGGTGCTCTGGTGCATGCGTGTGTTTATGTGTGCACATACAATCGCATTTGAATTTTGTTGGAAGAGGCTTCATAGAGACAGAGAGTGACATGGTTAGAGCTGCTGCACATGTAGAGCACTGTACTCTATGGTGTTCTAATTCAAATGCATGTAAGGTCCAAGAGAGGTAATAGAAGCAAGTGACCAGGGTCAGGGAAGGCAGTAGGAGGAACTGAGGGAGCCTGAATGCCTCACACCCTGCCAGTTTCACTGATTCTTGGATGGGAGAGTACCAACCTAGTGCTGTGAAATCTTCGCAGTTTTCAGAGGCTTGGGGGATTTAAATTTTGTATGTAAAAAATAGACATCTAAATGCTTGTAATTTATTGATTTCGATAAACACACTGAATGCCAGTACTCAAGTCAAACAAACCAAACTGACAGCCATCGATTCTTTGCCAACTCATAGTGACCCTATTAGACAGGGTAGAACTGCCCCTCAGTTCAGCTCCCAGCCCTGGAGGCCCACCAGTTCCTCGTTATTATCATGAGGAATACTATTTTCACAAGAGCATTACATACCCCTAGAGACTAAACCATAAAGCCATATAGGCTTTGACCATCAATTCTGATATGCTTTTTCCTCAAACTGATGGGTCATTTGATGGAATCCTTGTATTACTTCCCTAACATAAAAATTAATCAAGCAAAGGAGATTCAATGCTCAGTACTACAGCCCCCTATTTAGAGATTAACTCTTAAAAACCACCACCACCACCACCACCACCACCACCACCACCACCACCACCACCACCACCACCACCGCCACCTTATCTATGTTGATAAAAACTTGAGTAGGCTGTATAAATATCTCAAGTATTTAGGATAAAATGGATTCTTATTCTACTGTCACATATTTAGTTTGAGATATGTGTTTCCATCTGAACACAAATTAAATAGACCTCATTGACATCTTTTCAAAATGCCATAAAAATTAAATGATTACCTTAAAAGATACTCAGTATAATTAGGCATCAGAAAAATGTACATCAACACTAGAGCGAGATAGTGTTTCAACCCATCAAGATGACACTAGCCAAGAATATTAAAAATACCATTGAGTGCTGGAAGAATGAACAGATTTGTGTCAGAAGAACAGTCTGAAAGGTCCTTAGAAGCAAGCACGGGGAGACTTCACATGCTTTGGATATGTTATCAGGAGATGCCAGTCCCTGGAAAAGGCTGAAATGTTAGGTTCAAGTATAACAACAGTTTTGAAGATGGTGTAGGACTGCGCAGTGGTTCATTCTGCCTTGAGTTGGAACTGACTCAATAGCACCTAATGCTAAAAGCTAGATGCTTTTGATCCTAAATGAAAAGTGGATGGTCCAGCCTCCATACCAGCTACGTGGACAACTGCCCCTCCCCCCAGAAGAATTTACTTTAGAAGACGGCACTGAACTTGTAGCTAGGGGAGATGGACATGTCTGATCAGAGCACACAGGGGCAAATGAAGGGGGAGGAAGAGAGTGGAGCACACACTGGTCCACCAGGCTTGGAGGATGATTTTGGCACTCTGAACAGCCAAGGTACAGAGTGGACCATATGGCTGATCCCACTATGAGACATGCCATCCCTTGCTGGCCCAGAGCCCTATGGGGACAATACCGGAGACTCTGTGTTGGGACTGACCCGACTGGCCCTCCAACACGGAGGCAAATCACTAAAAGCATGCAGCAGAGCAACCATGGGAGCAGAGCGGGTAGTCCCTGAGGGAGTACAAAGGACAGACTCTGGGGCCAGAGCATGATACGCCATCAGACCTGACTGAAGGACACACCTATAGAAAAAAAAAATCAGACCTTGATCTATTTACAGGTTTTTCTTTCTTAAAAATTTTTTTTGTCTTTTAATTAATTTACTCTTTTATTGATCATTGGTTTTCTGTTGTTGTTTTTTTGTCATCACACTGTTCTCACCCATCGCCTATCTTGCTATGGTTTGATTTTTGGTGCATATTATTATCTCAACAGATCTATCTAGATAAGATAGGCTGGAAGAATAGTCTGGAGGAGAAAACAACAGGACCAATGGTTCCCGGGGACATGGGAGAGAGAGAGGAGGGGGTAAGGAGGTGATGCTGACCAATCCAGCGACAGGGGAGCAACAAGTAATCCAAAATCCGTCGCAAGGAGGGTGTGAGAAGCCTGGTAGGTATTCAGCAAGGGCAATGTAACCAAGAGAAATTACTCAAACCCAAGTGAAAGCTGAGCATGATAGTCGGACAAGAGGAAAGTAAAAGTAAATAGAGGAAAGAACTAGGTGACAAAGGGTATTTCTAGAGGTCTACATACTGGCATGTACATATGTAAATATATTTATACAGGAGGGTTCGTAAATAGATCAACGTGCATATATTTATAGACTTAGTATTAAGGCAGTAGATGGACATTGCCAAATACTTACTCCATTCAAGAACACGTTATATTAAATTGGCATTCCATGATGAACACCTTTCCAACATGATGGTTGAAGAAAAATGTGTGCACTAGCAAATGTGGTGAAGAAAGCTGATGGTGCCTGGCTATCAAAAGTTATAGCATCTGGGATCTTACAGGCTTGAAAATAAAGAAGCGGCCATCTAGCTCAGAAGCAACAAAGCCCACATGGAGGAAGCACACCAGCCTGTGTGACCATGAACTGTTGAAGGGATCAGATATCAAGCATCAAAGAACACAAAAATCATGTCATTGTAAATGAGGGTGAGTGCAGAGTGGAGACTCAAAGCCCATTGGTAGGTAACTGGACACCCCTTCCTGAAGGGATGTGGGGAGGAGATAAGCCAGTCAGGGTGCAGGGTAGCAACAATGAAACATGTTTCCTCTAGTTCCTAAATGCTTCCTCCCCCCACTATCATGATCCAAATTCTACTTTACAAATCTGGCTAGACAAGGGGATGTACAGAGAGATCGCCTTGGAGATTGGGTGGATGTTCCCACAGTAGCGTGGAGCCTCACAAGTGGTGGTCAGGCGTTTCCCCCAGTCACTTGTAGGACCTCAGGATTTAGGCTGGGGATGCCCCCACTTTTTATAGGGGAGAACAACCTGTGGCCTGGTGTGTGGGAGAGGACCAGCGTGAATTCCCCAGCTGCTTGCCACACCAATAAGTGGGGGGTGGGAGCTCCCTCAGTTGGGCCTTCAGGTTTTCCCTAGGCAGAGGGGAGTGGCCTGGAGACAGCTATTGTCTTGTGATGGGAAAGAGAGTGAAAGGAGAGGAAAAAGAGAGAAAGAGGAAGACACAGACTGGGGCAATAATGCCAACCAGACTGACAACCACTCACCCACACACAACTAAAATGCACAGAGTAAACAAAGGTGACAACAGTAAAAAAAAAAAAAAAAGAAAAGAAAACAACTAAAAAGGAGAACCAAATCTGTGGAGGCTGTGGTAGGAAGTAGAGAAGAGCTAGATGGAGCGGAGAAAAGCAGAAAACCTGTAAGAAGAGCCCAATAAAAGGAAAAAGAGAGAAGAGAAAAGGAAGGAGGAGGAGAGAGTATTTTTTAAATGGTTAAAGAAATAACTGACCCTGTGTTATGCTGTGTGTAGCTCTGACTCGTCCTGTGTGCAGTACTGTCTTAGGGGTCAGGCTGCCCACTAGGAGGACAGGGTTGCCCTAGGCAGAGTGTAGGGCTCTGGAAACCAGCAGTGGTATGTGCAAGCAATGAGAGGGAGCAGAGAGAATCGTACAAGCTAAGAGAGAGGTGAAGAAAGCAAAGACAGAAAGAGGAAAGAAAGAAAAAGAGAAAGAAGGAAATAAATCCAACTGAGTTCACTAAGGTTGGCTGTGATGGTAAAGAGCAAGGAGAGAGAGAAGGAGGAAATAAAGTATAAAGTAGTAGCTGATCCCTGATTGCTTGGATGAGGGGCCAGAGGGGTTTAGACACTGCTCCAACATGGCAGGTCAGTGTGCCCTTTTAATGCCGGGACCCAGTGGTGCTGGGCAGAATTGCCCTAGTTGACGAGATCACCTTAGAGGCATGACGGAGGTTTCTTCAACGGTGCAGCGCACTGTAGGTGTTTGTCCCAGGTGCCTTGTGTGGTGTACAGCACTCCCACACAGGGCAGGCTGGAGTGCCTCCTGCTATTTGGGTTGATTTGCCCTAAGTGGAGGGAAGTGACCTGGAAGCCTTTAGTGGCATATGAGAGGAGAGAGTGGGAGAGAAGAGGAAAAAGAGGGGAAAAGGGGAAAAAAGAGGGATAAAGAAGAAAGCGAGTAAATAAAAGCCCAACACCAACCTGAGCACGTTGAAACTGAGTGCGGTGGAAAAGTTAGAAGGGCTAGTGAATAAAGTGAGAATAAGTAGAGCAGTGGGTAAGGAGGTAATGATACTTGATCACCTGTCCTTGAGGCCAGATGAATTCCAACTCTTCCTCAAGGTCATGGGGTCATGGACTTGTAAGGTCTCTCTCTCTGGCCTAAATTCCAACCCCAGTCCTTGGCTCCCCGCGAGAAAAATTTCATGCGGAAAGCCGGGCTCATGATCCAAGTGAATTTAATGAGAGTTAAAAGAAGCTTCAGGTTTTACAAGGCACCCATAGGATTCCTTTGACCATGGGGCCTGGCAGAGACTGCCTCAGGTCATGCAAGGATCTCTCTCCTCCCAGGAAGAAGACCAGACCACCCCTCTCCCTTCTGGTTCCTGCCTTTTCAAGGGTTCCCGGGGAGGCTGGTGAAGGACCCCAGGTCAATCCCATTGGCTGAACTGCAATCATCTGGCCCAGGTGGGCTGCTCCAGGTGCAACATCCATCGGAGCCCACGGGCAGGAAAATCCAGCTTTCCTATGCTGGCTCTCCTGGGCATGCGTTAATGGACTTTCCCATCCCTGATGTAGGGTTCCACAGATGCTGTGTGAGATTACTTCAAAAGCAAGATCGCGCCCGTGGCCAGGGGTCACTTGGGTGCTGGAGTACCTGCCTTGTGCTGCATGTAGCACTGCAGCAGGGGCTGGGAGGGGGCACTGGGGGGCTCCCTCAGCCCCGTCTAGGGCTCCAAGACCGGCAGGGCCTCCCCAGCTATGTGTAGAATCACTGAGAGGGAAGCTTGTTGTCCTATCTAGACTGCTGATGCTTCCTAGATCAGAGGATTTTCTTTTTTATCCCTCTGGCCAGCTAGAATGAAATTGTCTCCCACAGTCTCTGGGCTACAGCTCAGTGCTGTTTAAGGCTGACACTGCTACAGCGGGTCTTTGTTATGGTAAAAGCGGCCAGGCCCTGTGGCTGAGTTCTGGCATTCCTTAGCTAGGTTGCTTCTTATGCTGATTTATGTTAAGGGACTCCCCTATGTGGTGCTTGGAGCTGAGCAACCAGACTTGGGTTTGAGTTTTAAACCAATCATTTATGTTTCACCCTTAAAAAAAATTCTACTTGTGATGTGCTCAGATTTGGTGGCTGTCAAGCTGACCCCCAGAGGGGGAGATGCAGCTTATCAGGGGGGTTGTTTACTAGTCGGCCAATTGGAACTAAATTTGCTCCCTGGACTCCCGACTTTCTGCCTTTTTCTCCCACACCATGATCTTCCTAAGGTAATAATATATTTTTTCTTCTACTCTAAATTATGGCTACCCACCACCAACCCCTGACCGTGAGCTCAAGGCATCCAACCACATGGAGAGCTCAGTGTGGGGTTCCCCTCGTGTCTGAGATTCTGCCCCCTCTCAGGGCGTCCACCTGCAGGGATCCCTGCTCCAGGCAAGGGCATATCTGGCACCTGCCACTTCGTCAAAATTATAGTGCTTTAAAGCATTCTTGGTTTGCTTTGTGAGTGGAAATCCCACAAAAGAAGGGGTTCAGGAGAAACCCTGTTACCCTAGTTCTAATTTCAGAACTCCACCTCCCCGTTTCCTTCACCTAATTTCCTATTTTTCTGGTCTGGCAGCAGGAGCTCCAGATAGATGGGTCCTATCTGGTCGCCATTTTCTCTGAATCCCTCCATCTATTTCTTTTACACTCTTAAAAAGTACAAAACATTTACTCTACAAGCGCAAACAGATTTTCAAAAGCAGGGAAAAACCTGAACGTTCAGTACATGGTTCAATCGTCTTTTCATCTCTGTGCCCTAACTATGCTGAGCTCCATGGAACTGCATGGAGGGGAGCTATTCTGGCGTCATCGAGCCAAGTGAGTGTTTTGAATTACCTCAAGTGAATATTTGACTGGAAAGCATAGGGTGTAAAAAAACCCTGAAATCAGATGGTGCACATCCGTCACAAAGAACAGGGCCTTGTACTTAAACCTTTTTTTCTGAAAATAAGCAGCCATCTAAGTGAGATATCAACTAAGTCCGCCCAGAACAAGCAGCACAGCCAGTGTGATGCCAGGGTGATAAATAATAGAATCTCAATCTGCAGGTATGAACAAGAATCAGAGCTTAAGTTCGGAACACCCAGTTTGCAAAAGGACTCAAATGCACATGCGGGGTGAATTCCCTCTGACCACAGTCCATGGACATGAACAGATACAGTTAAGTTCAAATGTAACACCTGATCATTTGATCTCTTCAGACTAATTTTAATTTGGTTCCAGTTTTTAGTATTTTTCACTTTCTGTTCGATTGAGGTTTTTCTCTCTTTTATCATTGTTAGTTTTTCTTTTCTACTTGTTTCTTGATTTTGTTTTGTATTTTTTTTAATACATATGAAATCCAGGAGAGGTAAATCCAGAGAGACACTAACAGAATTAACAATCACCTAGGGACAGGCAGGGAAGATTTGGGGGAGTGAGGGGGGGGCTAACAAAAATGAATATAAAAGAAGGAAATGATGTAAACCTGATTGTGGTGAGGATTACACAAATCTTAATATGACTGAAGTATTGAATGATATATGTGAATTATATGAGAATTAAAATAAAACAAAAGCTGAGGTCAGAGATAGGGCAGCAATTTAGCCCTGAATCTCTTGGTGAAGATTGAATGTCATTTTGTGCCAAGAGCCCATTTTTCCACTCATGAAGTTTGGGGAACCGGCCATGCTCCTTCATCACTTTTCTTACCTCAATAAATGGGTACAGTTCACTCTTCTCCCTTTTCTTCTCTGTCACATACTTTGCAGCAGTCAGGGGAACAGAACTTACAGTCCTGAAAGGGATCCATGAGTGTTAGTCCAGGTAGACTAGAGAAACAAATCCACACTCAGATGTGTATAGGAAAGACCTTTATATACAAGAACAGTTGTATATTGAGAAAGCATTCCAGCCCAACCAAGATCAAGTCCATAAGTCCAATATTAGCCCATGTCTGATATCAATCTATAATGTTCTCTTCAGACTCATGAAACACCTTCAATGACCCCAAATGCAGGAAGATCACAGGTCAGTAGTTGCAAAGTCTTCTGCATCCAGTGGTGGTAGAAGCATCTCAGCTTTGGCAGGGTCTCCATGTGGCTCCTCCAGTTCCCAGGGCATGGGTTCTATCAGTGTGGTGCCATGTGTCTTGTTAGTAGGACATCTCTCAGGGAATGAGCAGAAAGATAGTCTCCTGCCTCCAAGGAGGAAATACCAGATTTCCCAGAACCCTGACGGGAAGGCCAGGCCCACAAAGAGGCCTCATTGGCCATAACCCAATAGAGAGACTAGAGTCTACCCCTTCACTCTTAATCCTCTCAAGTCCCAAATTGACACCAGATTGTATAACTACAACAGACCACCCCTTGTCCATTTGACATTTTCACAAAATTCTTTAGCCGTATATAATTTCAAAACAATAATAGAATCATATCAGTATCTAACAGTATAATATGAAAATGCATACATTTCACTCCGTGCCACCCTCCTTTAAACATAATATTCTGTAAGTGATGAAACAAAAATATCCTATGCTTAACAATTGCAGGTAAGGTACACCCACATATTAATCCTATAATTCTATGAATATATTCCAGTATCTATGAAATCTTGTAAGCTAGCCACTTCACGCCTTTATCTGGCCCATTTTGGCTATCCAGTTTCTCTACTGCCTACTTCCATCAACCCAGTGCTCTGAGGAGACAATCATATTCTTCAATATAAAGAGTCTTCATGCCAGTTGGAACCTTGTGAAGTCCACATCCACAAGAAAGTCAAAGCAGGACAGTTCGTCTATACAGTCTGCAGCAGTATATACCAGTGCACAGGCTCAACATTCTTCTCTTCATCTGGTCGGGTTCGGGTCAAGTCAATGTGGGCTCCCTCTCTTGGCCTCACCTCAGTGTCCATTGGTCGCATTGCCTTTAGGCCTTGGCCCCATCACCAATTCTCCACAACTCTAGTCCCCTCAGAGTAGGTCATGGACTTCAAACGAGTCAACCTGCTCTCATCTTCTTCTCTACTGCCTGTAAACCAGGTCCACGAGTGTCAGTGGTCAGAATGAACCCCCTGCTCTATTGCTGCTATTCTGCCACTTTCACTCAACAAGCAGATCCAGGTGGTCACCTAGCAATCATTTCAGGCTTCTACAGGCTCCCTTGAATGTTCAGTACTAGAAAGGAGTTTCTTCAGGCTTTGAGATTTTTTCCAGTTTCTGACAAAAACCACTATTCAAAATTCAAATATTACAAAAGTTCCCTTTTAATGCACATGAAGCTCTTCCTCACAGTGGGAGCAGTGCACAGAAACGGACCTTGATGCTGGGCTGCTCTGTGCGTGCTTTGGTCAGTTGGGAGCTGCTGATTCACAGATTCACTTCACGTGGATGAAGATGCTTGTTTGCTTCCCCGTGAGTTTATCGCGCTTCAACAGAGAAGAACCCTGTTCTTGGGTTTTGCCTCTGCCTTGCTCCTAGCACCGCTGGAATAGAAAGATTACAAATGATTTTTTTGTTGTTGTTTTAAAAAACAGAAAAGAAATGCCGTGTACCTGTTAGGTAAGTAGAGGCAGAACTGAGGGTGGTCGCTGTGCATGCCAAACCTCCTCCCCATCACAGACAGTTGAAAGCTGCTTCAGGCTGGAAAGATGCACACATTTAGGTCCTTGTGACAGGAAGCAGGTCAACCTGGGCGGGCCCCCATCTAGACCAGGTGGGCTTAATTCAGTCAATGGGGTCAAACAGTACCGTCAGCCATGCTTACCAACAGGGTATGGGTGGGGGCCTCCCACCAGCTGTCATGCAACCCAGCGCGCGTGGGCTGTCCAGTCCGCCCCCACCCCCCACGAGCATATTTGCCTCTTCTATCCTTTATAAAGTCACTTGGATCACAAACTAGGTTTCTGCGTCAATTGGTTCTTGTGTGAAGCCAAGGACAGAGGTACATTTCTCCCAGAGAGAGCCCTCACATAACCAAATCAGATTATAGCCTTCAGTGTTAGGGTTCCAACGAATTTTGGGGGAATATCTCAAGTGGTAGTGGTAAGGACACAACTCAATCCATATTATCTCTTTATTTTGCTCAGCCAGATGCTTGCCCTTTGAGCCTGAATTGTTGCAAGGCTTATTACCCCATCAAGTGTTCCCAGAGCAAGCCCTAAATGGGCAGTAGTCACACACAAGGAAGATTTGCAGGGGACACTGTTAAGAATGATTAATGCTTAAGTGTTCCTTGTCTCCCCAAATGTACCATCTGGCAGAAAATTTCTTAGATCTCTCTCCTGGGAGAGATATACCTCAGCTCTTGAATAACTCTCCTGGTCATAGAAGTCAAATTCCAAGCTTTTCATCCAACATTCATAAAGCTAAATAAATGTTACATAAACCTAAGTTCTCTATCTTGGATAAGACAAAGTAAAACCATGACTTGAGAAGGTTTTCATTGAGGACAGAGACAACTTCAGATATTCTAAGCCTATGAAATTGGTCATGATTCAGGCAACTTGCCAAGGAAGCAGGTAATACCTAGGTGGGAGGTGGAATGAATAAGAACTTGCACTAAGATTCCATTCCATCAGGTGCAGCTGGTGACTTTGGAGGCCCAGAGCAGGCAGTGGGAGAGAGAAGACCAGAGCAGGGGAGGGATGTGATGAGCTGGAGGGTAGAGGGAGGGATTATGTGTTGTCCTGCTGTCACCTCCCACCCCACTGTGACCCTTTAGTGATGTGGGCCCAGGTTTGTGATGCAAGTGGTTTTGAAGCCAGAGGGGACTCAGAGTGCTCAGTTGCCTGAGTGCAACCGCTGTATCCAGAAGATGGAGGAGATTCTCTTTCTGCTGGAACAGAAAAGTGCTTCCTGGCTGACCTACCAATACCCCACCTGGTTCACTGTTTTGACCTTGGGCATCCTGTATGGAGTGGGTTGCTTCTTCCTGGTCCTCCCCTTCCTTCCAAATACTCCACCTGTGCGACCACCCAGGAAAAGGATAAAGGTAAGAAATTCTCAACCCAGCCATAGGAGAGATTGATTTTTCCTTGTTTTATAAATTTTTCCTTTCGTAATTAATTTCCTGATAGGGGAAATCTCAAGAAAGAAGAGACCATCAGCCCTGGCTTTGGAATATTGATGAGGGCTGGTGCGTCCTTACTCACTCTTAGGACTTTGTTCACTGCATTGGTATCATTTTATCCTTGCCGGCTTATGTTGATTTTCATTATTTCTGTTGGCTTTCCCTGTTTGTGAAGCACAGGAGGCGTGGATGCATCATGATCATGGACACAAGGGTTGACAGAGTTGCAGGTGGAGAGATCTCATGGCAGAGGGAGGGATTGTGAGATCAGCAGTGTGGAGAACTTCCCCATCGGGAAGCTAGGGAGTGAAGGGGGATTGATTTCAAGACGAAAAAATGAAGGAGGCCAGAGGGGACAGAGAGCTTTAGACCTGACTGTGATTACACAACTCCTTTTGAAGGCAATTTAACCATGGAGGGGGGGGGTGTTGTTCTAAAATGGATATGGTAATCATTGATTGTACCATTGCCCTTGATCTGATTGAACGACTGAACTATTGACTCGTATGATATGTAAATCATTTGCCAGTAAGATGAGCATTCAAAAATATTTCTCTTTGAAGATCTCAGACCTCCCATCTCTAGTTGTTATAGAGGGCAATAGGTAAAAATCCCCAATATAGTGACGCAGTGGCTAAGGACTAGATGACTAGACATTTCAAAGGGCAGCTCTCATCACTGGGTCCTCAGTCTCTTTCCTTGAGCTCCAGTCTCTGGGCCAAGGCTCCTTTTCTGTCTGGGCTAATTGAGAAAGCATGGCTTACCCCGGGGAGGAAGTGGTCAAGGGCTGGCCCAGAGCTTCAGCCTCCATAATCAAAATCTTGCCCACCAGAACACTGAGAGCTGAGAGTGTGTGCTCTCCGTGAGCAGAGGAAGGCTGACGGAAGAAATGCACTCTAGGTCTCACACAGAAGCTGGTTTCTGGGCTTTAGTCATTCCATGGAGATTGTCATTCTTCTAATCACCAGTAAATGCCTGCAGTTTGTCACAAAGAACAGACGCAGGATTGGATTCCAGCCTGACTTCCTCTCTTGTGCCCCAGCCACAGGTGGAGACAAGGAGAAGCAGCAGGTCAAGGGACAAAGGTGACGCTCTGAAAGGTAAGGTTCTGCCCATTCAACCAAGCTCTGTAAGCTCTCCTGTCCCCTCCTCTGCAGGATGCCAGTGGCAACAGCCTGTCTCTCTCAGGTAATAATCCTGAACAAAAGGATACTGTGGATGGAAACAGAACCCAGATATTTCCCAGATGTACAGGAGGGGCCTAGGATGGGATGAAGGCTGGCCAAGGTAGGACCCAGTAGGGAGCAGTGGGGGTGTCAGGAGCAGATTCTGGTGGATTTGGAGGTGGAACATTGAGGGGTAACTGCGATAAGCTGTGTAACTTTGCCAAGGTTCAGATTGCTCACTGAGACCCCACAGACAATATTGGAAACCGATGCTCCTTGAAATGCCAAAGCACCTCCTGCCCGTGGGAGTAAGCTATCATTTGACCTTGAGCTCTGGAGAGTCCAACGTCCTAAGTGCACAGCCCGTGTGACATTCCTTTCGGTCCTCTGGGAGGGCTGCACCATAACGGTTCTCTTGATTTCCAGTTTTCCGAAGCTTCCTGCAAGAACTATATGGCGCTCAGAACCTGCGTTTGCGTCTTAGGCAGAAGTAAGTAACCTTCCTGCTTCACCGCGGGGTGCATCTTCCAACCAGGGTGCCTGTGTGGCCTCGGGCTGCAGAGCAGCTGGGATGCGCTGGTTTGGGGGACACTTTCAGGGATGGGCAGAGAATGACAGGAGTCCCGGGCAGTGGGGTGGGGCAGGAAGAGCAGGCCATCAAGGCTTGGGGAGGGGCTGAGCTTGCACCGACCCTTGCTAGCCTGCTAGGTCTCTTGCCCCTTCAGTCCTGGCTGTAATCTGGTCCTTCTGTCTCCTGCAGCCACTTGGGAAACCCACTTGACACTGGCAGCTTTGGTCAACAGAAAGCTCAAGCCCTCTCTGGTAGCTGGCGAAATAGAGGTACGGCTGAAGTCCACGTCGGTACGCGCGCCCCACACGGTTCTGCGGCTCATCCATTCCGGACACCTAGGTCTCAGAACTCCACCCTTCCACGGGCCCAGATGTGCATCTCAACTTCTCATGTCTTACCCGCCTTGAGTCAATCACCAGACTGCGCACATTCCCATGAACCTGACAGTCTTTCACCCACACCACTGGCTCTTCCCTCACCCAGTGCCAAACCCCCGGATTCAAAGGCCTACCTGCAGCCTCCAAGCACTCTCTGGGACTCACCAGCCCCGCACCCCACAGGGACTCATTCTCAGAATGACTTGTTGGCAAGGCCCAGGCAGAGCCCATCTCCACACAACCGCTGCTCCACACCTGCCATGGCAGCCATCACAAGTCAGGATCCCAAAGGCCTCCCTACGGCCTCCCCACCCCAGTGTTGGGCAGCTGCCAAGAACTTACAGCTTCCCTCCTTGGAATACTTTGGGTCTCTGAAAGAGCACTCTACCTGGCACCCCCAAGAAGACACCTTTCGGGAAGGACCCACAAAGAGGCAGGGGGAAGTAGGGAGGCCCACCTTGCTCAACCCCAATGTCCACAAGCTGCTGGAAATAGAAATCACAAAGGCAGAGAAATGGAATATTTGGGAAGAAAAAGGAAAGGGTGTATCAGAATACCATCTGCAGGCCTTAAATATGTTGAAGGCACTCGATGGGGAGCAGATCACTGCACCTCCCCAGCCCTTCTGGAATGCCAGCATCAAAGCAGAGCAGATACCCAGCGCTCAGAAGCATTTTCCACAAAAATTCAGTGAGTTTTTCTGGGGTCTACCTTTTCTGCACAGCGAGTCTCTGGCAGCTGCTCTCAGGGTCTCTGGATCCACCCTAGAGTTTCCCACTGTCTTATTTAATGAAATTCCTAATGCCTTACCAGCTCAAATGCAAGCTAAAGAGTACCCACTCTTGTTGCAACGTCACTCCTTGCCCTACACTGAAGGCCGATTCCAACTTTTACTTCCAACTGCATGCCAAGCCCAGGCCCCACCGCCTGCTACAGTCCTGACTCCGCCCAGTCCACAGCCCCGTGGCCCACTCGCAGTACCTTTTCCTCCTCCTCACAAGAGTCCCTGTGATGAATCCTGTCTTACCGTCCACACTAAGTCCCAATCACGCATTCCAAATTCACTTCAACAGCTGGAAAGCCATTTTTTAAAGAAACAACAGGAAAGTGAGAGTTCTTTACCCTTTATGATACCACCACCCCAGGAAGCTTTTTGTCTTCGCAAACCCACTCATCCCCAGGACAATCAGAAGGTCCAGACCCCAAAGACAGACACCAAGCTTCCTGGCTGCTTGAAGCAATCGGAGCTCCACCGCCAAGAGAACTTCCCTCAATTGCAGGGGCCCCTCGGCAATGGGACTCTTGAGTCTCTGACACTAAAGCAGCCTCAGGAAAAATGGCCAGGGACTTGTCTGGATATGAAGCAGCCCGAATGCTCCTGCTCAACACCTGGAGACAAGCAGGGGAAGAATGTAATGAAGACGGTGTCCCCAGGAAGATGCACACACCCTGGACCGTCGCTTGCGTGCTGCAGAGCCGGTGTCCAGCTGAGGAACAACTCGGTCAATGGACAAGGGAATTACTTGAGGAAAATATCCAAATGTAATCTATCTCTCTGGGGATCAGGAAACTACTGCCCAAAAGGAACTCCGGGAGCCGACTCAAAGGAGTTAAGTGATTTGAGGATACACAAGGGGATTAACGCAGGAACTTACACCCTAAGGGGTCCAAATAAAATCCTACTGGAAAACACCCTGAATGTCCACATGTGCAGGAAGGTGGAGCAGATTAGAAAGGATCAGATCCCTGGCATTGTTTACCGTTCATGTCTTGCGACCACACACGCTTTGTCTATTTCCCTGACCCACCCACATGTTGTCAATGTGGCCTCCTGGGGAGAGCTGGAAGATCTGAACACAACGCAGAGCCTTTCCTTTCTCAGCCCGGGCACTCAACAGGTGCTGGACTCGCATATCGTAAGGCTCCAAATGAGGCAGAGGTGGTGCATGCCCCTCAAAGTCCTTGAGCCCACAAACCTCTGTAGGACAAGAAAAGACAACGCAATGTCCTTTCCAAAGTCCACCTGCTTAGCCACCCCTAAGTATTGAACTAACCTAGTAACTGAGGCTGCCAAGGTCCTGGGAGAACCCTGTCAGGCAGACTGGGGAGAGAGAGTGACCACAAAGAAATCAAGCCCTACCCTGGAGAGTCCTTTTGCTGATTGCTCCCCTACAGAGGAGCCTGTTCAGGGAACCCCAGCCTACCCCCCACTTGATAATGACAGTGGATGCTCATTGGCCCTCAGGCAGCCGTTTCCAGCCTTCATGCCCAGTATCCTTGGCAGAACCTTCCAGAATGAAAGTGTCCAGAGAGAGAGCCTAGAGCAAACCTCAAATCCAGTACTGACCAGCAAGGGGTAAAGGAAAGAGGGTGCTAGTTGTGCCCCAGGAGGCCCCAGATTGGAAGTGAACTCTGAATGTCCATCTTCAAGAGCCAAAGAGACAAGGTTGGTGGTGGTCAAGAAGTCCTCTTCAATAGGGCTAGACGATAGAGACACTTTCAAAACCAGTGTGCTGGCAAAATCTCAAACCAATGATGTGGACCGGGGGTGCTTCGAGGCTCTAGGATGTAGTAAAAGTTTCCTGCTACCTGGAAAGTGTGCTCCAGTTCCTGAAAAGCCAAGCCTTACAGCACGAGTGTGCAGTGAGATTAAGCTCCAGGTGGAGGTAGAGGCAGAGGATGGTTCTCCATGCTGTCCTGTTGACGGGCTCCTTCAGGACTGCACCACTGATGTGCTCACTGCCACCAATGTTTTGCCTTCTCAGGTGGTCCATTGCCGCCCCCAGCATTTGTTCACTGGGGATAAGCCAATATGTCAAGGGCCAAGTGGCTTCGTGGTGGCTAGAGCAAGTTACATGGGGCAGCAGAAGCTCAAAAGCCCCAACCTTCAGGACCCCTCGACAAGGAGAAGGAAGGATGCTGTTCCCACTGACAAGAGGGAGACTCATAAATGGCCCAATCCAGAAGAGCATGGAAAAGGATTAGCGGGAAGAGGCATCTCCCAAGTCTGTGGGTTAAGCCAGCCTGTGCAAGACAAGGCATTGGCTGAGTGCCTTGAGATCAAGTCCTCACAGCTCCCACCAGAGAAGGGACAGCTTCCTGCTGAGGGCCACAGCAAAAAATGGAGGAAGCACTTTGTCCAGTGGATTTGCTCCAGCAAAAAATCTACAGGACACGGTGATCCTTTGCAAAAAGGAAAGCCCGTATTACCCTGTGGTCACAGCCTTGGGCCCCTTCAAAGACAACCAGTGTCTCCTAACAAGGTCACGGAGGCTCAGGTGCTCACGACAGATGTTGGCCAAGTCCTAGAGGGGACACCAGGCTGTCATCAGGAGTATCTTGCGTCAACGTTATGTCCACGAAAAGAAGCGCAGGCCTCAGTTAATGGATGTTCCTCCAGCTGCAGGGCTCCTTTCTTTGTAGAACACAGGAGAGTGGCAAGTGTGAGACCCTGCCTCCACCAGGCGATACCTGACTGCCAGAGCCTTCCCACCACGAGCACCTGTATCAGGGATGTATTCACAAATTTCTGTCCGTTCAGGGGATTCAATATCAGAAGCCACACTCAGGCATTGCCCCCCAGGGTGTTTGTGTGCCCAGTCAGCTTGCAGCAGCAGAGGCGGAGGAGGTGGGCTTACTCCAGTTACCCTTACCACTGCCCACGTCACTGTCTTCGAGAATATGTCTTATCTGGCAAATTAGAAGACGCTTCTTCTGCTCTGATTAGTAGGAAAGTATCCATGCCAGCCACTTTAGCCTGTTCTGCACAGGCTAATGGCTTCTCTCAGCCATGATATTCATTGTTCCATAATAGAGATTTTCCCCCTCCTACATTAAAGTGTGACTTCTGTGCTGCATGGCGGGATCTAGAGGGGGTGTCATGTGTGTTAGTCTGTGTAGACTAGAGAAACAAAATTCATACACTCATATTTTATGAGTTTTATATAAAGGTTAAGTGAACATTGAAAAGCATCCCAACCCAGTTCAATCTAAGACCACCAGTCCAATAGTATCCCATGTGTCTGACACCAATCTACAAAGTCCTCCTCACAATCCAAAAACACACGGGGAGACAATGACTGCAGGAGGAAATTGTAGTCCGTGCGCTGGCAGGTTCTCCATGAGGCTGCTGCAGAAACCAGGGCTGCAACAGGGTAGGTCCATGCGGCTTCTCCTCAGGGATCTCCCAGGAAATGAGTCTTTCCAGCTGCTTTAGGGACCTAACAAATGCATATCCACCCTGGTGGCACTATCAGAGAGCAAGAGACCAGAAAGGCTAGGCTCACAGAGCCATTGATCTCCCTGCCCTTCAATTAACCCCACATGAGTTCATTGACGAGGTTGGCATAATATACCTTTAACTATGTTAGATACTGCGTCTCCTTCTCTGAGTGCTAGCTCTGACTTCTCAAAGGGCAGGGCTCTGGAGGAGGTTTTCAGCAGTGTTTCCCACCCACTTCCATCCCAAGTTCTTCATTTTGCACCTCTTATGATTTATGGTAACACCCCTACTGTGAAAACCTCAGAAGGTCCCAACACAGTGAAGAATGTTCCCTGGTGCCATTACTTTGTCTTCAACGTTATGTGGCTGCAGTTGATAGGTTTTGAGAGGCGCAATCCAGCCAAGAAATTCCATCGAGGGTCCAGAAGAGGTTTAGACCAAAGTAGCGTCTCATGGTACCAAGCAGGCATGAGACATGTGGCGGCCTGTCTAAGTCCCACATGTGCATTTGATGAAGGCTGCCAAGTTTGGCATGGAGGTTCCGCCTCAATACACCTGTCACAAAATGTGAAATGACATATTTTGCTACCTTTGCCTCTCTCCCAGCCTAGGGTAACCTCCAGGATGGAAGTCCCAGGTCTGACACATGTGGGTGGGAACTGCTAGGGAGGCTGCCAGCGGGGGACTCTGCTCACCCACTGCACCAAGGGAAAATCCGGTTCACAGCTCACATGCCTTCCTCTGTATATAAACCCGGAGAAGGAGCAACAGCTTAGGCTGAGTGGTACAGGATGAGCGTCTGTGTAATAACCACTAATGGTTAGGCACCATGGACACAGGGTAGGGAAGGATACAGTGAAGAAGAATATGAAGCGTTGGACGTAGCAAAGGGGGCCAAAGAGCATGAGGATCCCCAGAAATGACGCAAGACACAAGCGGAGCTAACACAGGCTTACAAAGGGGAATCGGCCAGGTGCTTCACCCCAGCTTTAGCTAGCTGCCCCCACAGCAGAACTTTATCTCCTACAGAGAGCACTGGGTTGGATAGCAAAGGCACAGCTTTCAAGCAGGGAAGGTTACTTTCTCAATACTATCTTTAGTGGGGCGACAAACTGTTATTTTACTTGATTTCCATCTCCTGACTGGGGGAAGGATGAGTTGATAGCCAGGGTGGGGTAGAGTGGGGATGAGTCAATAACAGGGTGCCAGGACTCAGGAAACATGACCCCAGGCTTTTGGGCTTCACACATGCATACACACACGCGTCCGCGCTCTAGGAATGTTCTCACGAAACATGACCCCAGGCTGGTGGTCTTCACATGCACACACACGCGTGCGCACACACACACATACATGCTCTAGGAATGTTCTCAGCAAACATGACCCCAGGCTGGTGGTCTTCACACACACACACACACACACACACACACACACACACGCACACACACACACACACGCTCTAGGAATGTTCTCAGGAAACATGATCCCAGGCTGGTGGTTTTCACACACACACTCACGCGCACACTCTAGGAATGTTCTCAGGAAACATGACCCCAGGCTGGTGATCTTCACACACACGCACACACACACACACACACACACGCGTGCACGTGCTCTAGGAATGTTCTCCGGAGAGAGTGGCTTCTAAGGACTGAGTGCTGCAAAGAAAGTCACAACTGGGAGCAGCCTTCCCTTCCCCTAGAGACTCCTGGGAAATCAGGATGTGCACGGAGATTAGACATCACCTGTCTTGATAAGGGAAACCAGTTCAATAGTGGTCAGTGTTTCCTCTGTGCTTCTAACACAGGGTTTTATTTCCTGGGCACCAGATTATAGAAGAAGGCAGGAGGGCCCCCCAAAATATGATTAGTTGATCCGCTAGAGTAAATTCTCATGTGCTTATAAGAACACCCCTGGTGGGCCAGGGTTTACTGTTTACTGAACTAAACAGTAAAGGATGGCGAGGAAGACATCCACTGAGCCTTGACCTCCATGCCTCAGTCAGGACACCAAGTGTGTGTGTGGGGTGGGTGGGGACTGACACCAGTGGTGGAGGAGGGAAGTGGACATAGGCCCCAGAGACTGCTGGTACAGCAGCATGATGTTGTTTCTGGAGTCCTGATTGTGCCAAGGCAGCCTCTGGAGTGACTGTGGCAGTAAAAAATCAGATTCTGGATCTGCAGAGCCTGGATCTGGGGCCTCTTGGGTAGCAGGTAGCTTGGGTGTGTTCCTAGAGAGAGTGAAGAGCTGGACACCGGACTCCCCGCTGCTGAACCCTACCGTTCGTGCTAGGTAAGTGCACGGAGATGGAGAGAAGACCCTGAAAGAACAGCAAGGGGTGCATGGACCAAGCCCCTTCCCTTTCCCCTGCCACCAGGTCCTCTTATATGGTGCTGTGAGGTCAAACAAAGGGAAGCCCACTCAGACCTGCAGAGACCTCAGCGAAACAACTGCGCCCCGCCCCCCACAATTCAGCAGACATCTCACAAGGACACTCACACATACCCGAGAGAGAAACCTCACACACATACTTCCTTGGAGACTTCCAGAGAGACTCAGAGGCCTCGCACAGAGACTTCATATGAAGTTCTCAGCATCCTTTATGGAGACTTCTCAGAGACCCCACAGGGACCTCACACAAAGCCCTCCCACATAGCTCACTGCCAGCACGGGAGAATTAGCAGCCGCTGTCCACCCCTGAGCTCCTGGAAACTTTCACACATTGTCTGCAGTGCCCCCCATGCTTGTGCATCTTTGTCCTCATAGCCTTGCTTGGGAACAACAGAATCACAAACTGCACGAGGTTGTGTGCAAATTTTTTCCACTGAAACGTTTTCACTAGCCTGAACTCTGAAGTGTAGTTTACAATTGAAATACAAGTAAAACTGCCAACACCAAATGAGAGTGTGATTCTAGATGGTGTGCAGTCAAATGTCGTACGCCACACTTTTACTTTTGCTTCGGACAAATTCTCTAATTGGTGGGGAAGTGACTGACTACTTTGGAAGCAACAGAACAGTCCATCAAATGGGCTTCAGGACTCAAATATATAAATAGACATCTGATCTGAACTCAAACTCATTCCCCAAGGGGCTCATGAACCTAATTTTTTTGGAAGAGTGAAGGAACCCACATGAAAATAACAAAATGTACATCACATTGTGTCTGTCTGGCTTAATTTCTCAATGAAACAGCTGTCATATCTGAAGATATTCAGGGCAACATTCCTTTTATAGCTCTGTCGACATAATTAATATGATTTTTCTGTGAAATGTAATATTTCTAAGTTATGCAAAGTCCTAATGTTTATCTACCACAACAAACTGATAATATTTCGAAGGATGAAGAAATAGATCAAGAAATAATAATTAATGAAATACACATTTTCAGGTAGTACCATTTACAATAGCCAAGCGTAAATGAAAATATCTATATCTATACTTGAATAAAAAAACAACAGATTTATATGAGGAAAACTACAGAAATTACAAGAAATCAAGTGTGACCTCAGCAAATGGGATAATATCCCATGCTCCTTGACCAGACGACTCAATGTAGTACAGTTATCAGTTCTACTCAAGGCACTAGACAAGTTTAATTCACTCCTGATAAAATTACCCTCATCTTTCTTCAAAGAATTGCAAAACCACTGATTACTAACTTCATATGGTAAGGGCATAGGTCAGGGGTTGAACCTACAAACTTCTCCTTGGTAGAAAGATAAAACTGTTCTCATAAAAGACTTGTAGGCTGGCTTTGAGTTGGAATTTTGGGGTCATTTAGGATTTTTTTGTGGCATGTGATTTTTAGGGCTTTAAGGTCATTTGGGGTCATTTAATTTTTTTGCGCATTAGGGTGGTTTGGGCTTTAAGGGTGTTTTATAAGGTTTAAGGGAGTTTTTAAGGGATTTAGGGGTGATTTTTTGGAGTGTATGGGTATTTTTTAGCAGGTAGGGGTGTTTTTAGTGATCTTACAGGGTTTCTTAGAGATTTTAGGGTATTTTAAAATATTTTATGTGTTTTTCCCCAGCATTTTATGTTTTGTTGGGGCTTTCATGTTGTCTTCAGGGCATTTATGTGGTTTTGGAAGTTCATGGTTTGGGAATCTTCTAGGGATATGATTTGGAAGTTCCACATGTTTTGGGAGGTATTTAGTGTGTTATTTGTGGCTTCAGAGTGTTATTTGAATTTTAGGGAATATTATGGCTTTTCAGACATTTTAAGGCTTTTAGGGTGATTTTAGTGTTTAAGGGTGTTTATTAGGCTTATATGTGTTTTTATGGCTTTTAGTGTTTTGTTAAAATTTTAGGGTGCTTAAGGCATTAGAGTGTTTGGGGGGATTAGGTTTTGGTTTTCAGGGCTTTAGGGTTTTGTTGGATTATTTTTTGCTTTCATGGTGAATTCATGTCTATTAGGCTGTTGGACTTTTACAGGGTTTTATAGTGCTTCGGGTTGCTTTGTAGGGATGTTCTTGGGGTTTTAAAAGACTTTTAGCGTGTTTTTAGGGCTTCACGTGTTCTTTATTTTGCGTTTTAAGGCATTTGCATAATATTAGGGCATTTATTATGTTTTCGGGACGTAAGGAGTTTTTTTTTAAGACTTATGGCGCATTAGGGTGTTTTAGAAAGCCTTTTACCATGTATTTAATGGTCTTAAGATGTTTTAGAGGGTCTTTAGGGGTGGTCTTAGCATTTTAGAAATATTTTAGACGTTTTAGGGTTTTTAAGGCATTTATAGTGTTTTTACGACTTTTAAGGTGTTTTTAGAACACGCCTGACAGGTACACACTATTTCAATCAGGCTCTGGTTAGTGCCTCTCAATCAATTGGTGACATGGGAGTCTGGATAATGGATTACCTTTACTCTGCAGATGAGAAAACTCACTCAAAAAGACACAGGTGTTGACCCACAGGCACACAACTGGTTAACAACAAAGACATATTCACAACCAGTGTTGGGAGCCAGAGCCCTAAGCCCCACATACCTGTCCCCAGCCAAACAGTCAATCTATCCTGAACCATCAAATGATCTGAGCAGATCCTCCCACCCAACTCACCTTCCCATGCCAAATATTTTATTTCAGAAGGTGGCAGTGAATCTGCAGCTCTGAGAGAGGGACATATCTGATCGGAGCACATGGAGCAGATGAAGGGGGAGGAGGGGAATGTGGAGCACATCCTGGCACACCAGGACTTGAGGATGATGTTCCCACTCAGAGAATCCAGTCCACATAGAAGACCACATGGCCAGCCCCACGATGAGACAAGACACCCCTCAAAGACCCATAGCCTTAGAGGGGACAACACTGAAGACACAGTGTGGGAAATGCGCCCGAACTAATCCTGCCACACCGAGGCATAACACTAAGGGGGTACAGCAGAAGAGCAAGAAAACGAAGCATCAAGGTACCCAGGGAATGCCAAAGGATGACTTTGAGGCCAGTACTTGGTACACCAACAGACTGGACTGGAAAACACTCTTAAAGGCCAACAAACCGACCTTGAACTAACGATGAGCCACTTCTTTCTTGTTGAGTTGTTTTCATTCATTGTCATTGGATTTTGGTTGTTTTGTTGCTTTTAGTGCTTGGTTTTGCTCTGTCTTGTTTTGTGTATGTTATTACATCTACAGGTCTGTCTAAATAAGATAGGCTGGACGAACAATCTGGAGGAGAGAAAACAGGACCAACACTTCTGGGGAGACATGGGAGAGAGGGAGGTGTGGGGAAAGGTAGTGGTGTTAAGAAACCCAGAGAAAAGGGAAGAACAGGTGATGCAAATCGGTGGTGAGGGGGATGTAGGAGGCCTGGTAGGGAGTGATCAAGGGAAATGGAACCAATGGAACCAAGAGGAATTACTGAATTACTGAAGCACAAATGAAAAGTGAGCATGGCAGTGGGCCCAAGAGGCAAATCAAAGGGAATAGAAAAGCAAGCTAGGAAGCAAGGGTCAATTATAGAGGTTTAAAAAAAGGCATGTACATATTTAAATATATGAGCATGGGGAAATAGATCTATGTCCCTATATTTATAGGTTTTGTATTAAGGTAGCAGATGGACATTGGGCCACTGCTCAAGGACTCCCTCGTTGCAAAAATACTGTTCTATTAAATTGGCATTCTATGATGCTCACCTTCCCTACACGATCACTGAACACAAAGCAGGTACATAAGCAAATGTGGTGAAGAAAGCTAATGGTGCCCAGCTATCAAATATATAGCATGTGAGGTCTTAAAGGCTTAAAGGAAAACAAGCGCCCATCTAGCTCAGAAGAAACAAAGCCCACATGGAAGAAGCACACCAGCTTGTGTGATCATGAGGTTTTGAAAAGATTTGGTAGCAGGCATCATCAGAACAAAAAAAATCTTATCATTGCGAATGAGCGGGGAGTGCTGGGTACAGACACAAAGCCCATTTACAGTCCTCTGGACATCCCTAACAGAAGGGTGTCAGGGAGGAGATAAACCAAGACAGGTACCAGATAATAACGATGAAACACAGCTTTCCCCTAGTTCCTACATGTTTCCTATCTCCCACTATCATGATCCCAATTCTAATTTACAAATCAGGCTAGACTAGAGAATGTACACTTGGACAGATAGGAACAGGAAACATGGGGAATCCAGGGTGGATGAGCCCTTGAGGACCAGTGTTATGAGTGCAGACTCGGGAAGGGTGGAGGGAGGGTAGGTTGGAAAACGGAAACCGTATACAGGGATCTACATTTA
Organism: Tenrec ecaudatus; assembly: GCF_050624435.1. Taxonomy (NCBI): domain Eukaryota; kingdom Metazoa; phylum Chordata; class Mammalia; order Afrosoricida; family Tenrecidae; genus Tenrec; species Tenrec ecaudatus. Next base: position 550,786 of record NW_027458669.1, read on the forward strand.
ACCTCAACAGAAAAGTGGGTGAAGGAACATCAGACAGTGCAAGATATGAGAAAATAATTAGTAAATTATCAAGGGTAGCTCGAATGGAGGGGGAAAAATGAGGAGCTGAGGCCAGGGGCTTGGGTGGGGTGGAGAGTGGATATTTTGAGAATAATGAGGGCAATGAATGTACAAATGTGCTTTACACAACCGATGTATATATGCATTGTGGTTAGTGTTGCATGAACAATTTAAAAAAAGGTCTGGACAGAGGGCACATGCAAGGATGATCTCAGGCTGGATTAGATCAGCAAAATCACCTCCTGGAGTTGCCTCACCCTGTGTCTATTCCTGAGTCAGGCATGAAGCTTAGGGCCCATAGTCCCAGGAGCTGGACAGGGAGGGAGGCGGGGTTCTGAGGTCATTCCATAGGGGCAATGGCCCTCCTGTCCTGCCGGGCCCACCCTCCTTTGTAATCCTGCTGGCTGGAGCACGGCTTTCATGGAGTCCACACCATGGGAGCTCTACTACTCATGGGGGATTGGCAGGAAGCCTCTGCTTATGCGCACACACCACCACCTAGCTGGAGGATCTCTGTGAACAAAGCCTGAGGCAGACAACAAGCCCACTAATTGATGCTGTAAGAGATACAATCAGCATCCAGAAACCTGCAACTGGGAGTAAGAGGCAGCATACTTGGCCCCAGCCACTCCCACTGCCATCTTCAAGGAGTGACATTCTAAAGCAGAGGGTTTTCAAAAGGCACTGCCAGGACTGTGGAATGAGCAGCTCATTTGTGGACATGGATACTGTGTGATCCAGAAGTATTACCTCTTCCTTTCCATTCAGGTGAGACAAAAAAAAAGTTCCAAATAGAAAGCCATGCATCTAAACAGTATCCAATAGCCACTCATGTGCAGTGCTGCTGCCTCCAAAGAGCTTTCCTAGGTTTTTCTCTCTGTGGACAGATATACCTTGGTCCTTGGCTCTGCATGAGAAAGAATTCACGCCAAAGCCAGGTTTGTGATCCAATTGTGTTTTAGGAGAGATAGGGAGGCATGGTAGGCAACCCTGGTGGACCCCAGTGGCTGAATTGAATTTACTTGGCCTAGGTGGGTCAATGTGGGTGCAGCACCCACCCAGGTGTACCTGGCCTTCCTGACTGGAAACCTGGACCTCTGAGCACGCTCGGTGTGCCACTCTTTCCTGGGTGGCTAGCTTGGCCCTCTGAGCATGTATCATGGACAACCTAGTCCCTATGCTAGCTACCTAAAATTTACACCCTGAAGAGATATGGACCCAAATCTTTGGGGTACAAGGCGACGACATCTTTAGGTCCTTCCTGCTGGCAAAAGGGTGAAGTGGGGCTTTGGGTCCATACCCTTTCTACTCTGCTGGGAGGGGTTGTCCATTCAGGTCTAGGATGGATAAGGTTGAGGTGGTCCAGGAGATGGTGGTCCTAGAGGTGGCACACTTGGTTCAGAGGGCTTGGTAACTTGAGAACTTCTGGAAAAACAAACAAACGGACAAAAGGGTGAACAGTTTAACTGAGGCAAGGCTAGGCTTGTGAGGTGGCAGTGCCCTTGAAATTAGGTGAGTGTCACAGGAAACAAAAAAAATCTTAGGATTATCAGGCATGTGTGTTTGTTCGTTCTAAGTATAGGCACGGGAGTAAAAGCATCCACAATTTCCCCTATGAGGGTACAGGGTTTGGGAACTACTGGGTGCACTGAGATCACTGTTTCATTTATGATCCTAATGTTTGGACCCACTGCTAAGAACCATGCTTCTATTTAATCCTATTATCCCTCAATTATTAACTTTGGTCAAACAAATTTTGTTTTCATTAATTACTTTCATAGTTATCTATCTATCTATCTATACACACACATTTAATTGAATGGAATGAAAAGGTCATGCGTTATAGCGTTAAATTGTAATATTGGAATACTACAGCGGGAGTCAACAGGGATCAAAAGAAAGTAAGTGTCTGAGTCATTTTTAATTTTCTTGGCTTCAAATTGAATAAAAGACTTGTAAATTACCCAGAGACCAAATTCCCATGGTGCCTCCTACAACGGGTAGAATGTTCAGGGATGTTTCAGGGCTGGGAGATTAGTAACCCCTAAGTCCAGGATCCCTTAGGGCAGGGGTCCTCAAACTGTTTACACAGGGGGCCAGTTCACTGTCCCTCAGACCGTTGGAGCACCAGACTATAGTTAAAAAAAACCAAACTATGAACAAATTCCTATGCACATTGCACGAATCGGCTACTAAGTAGGACATGCAGAGGCAGCAAAAACACCCTGAGGGTGGGATAAATGTCGTCAGGCCACATGTGCCCCACGGGCCACAGTTTGAGGATGCCTGCCTTAGGGGTTCCTGGGTGCACTGGGGATGAAGGTCTCTACTGCTCCTCAAAAGGAGAAATGCTGTAACTTCTGGCATTTCGGCCCACTTTCCAATCACTTTACAAAACTGTTCCAGGTGAATCAGGGTTAGAAGGGAAAGTGTACCATTCTCTGGCCACCATTCTCCTTTCTCAAATAAAGTTGCATAGTGTATCAGCTTTTGTTTGTCTAGCCTCTGTGTCAACTCTATCCCAATTGGACAGGATTCATGCAAGGGGGCAATTCCTGAGTATGAAGCTGCTAAGTCCCATCTAGAAAGCACAAAAGAAGGCTATGTAGAGCTTGCTGCCTCAAGGTCAATAAACCCCACTTGAGAGCGAGCCCTTTATTGCCCTGAATCTGTTGCCTCAGGAAGATGCCCCAGCAAGAAGTAAGGGATCAAAGACAACTCACTGAGGTCGACTTTAAGTCCAACCATTATTCTAGACAAGCTAGGAGAACCACTGCTTGGAATGGCCCCACGGCCCTCCAAGATGCCTGCTGGCGGGAGCAGACTCTCAAATCTCTGAAGGGAAGGGGCATCTGGAAGCTCAGGGAACCTTAAGGGAATTGGAATTTCTGTCTGGAACATCGTGGCAGTGGAACTGTGTAGTAAGAGCTTTCCCCAAAAGTGCCTTAAGCAGCAACACTGAAAGCCTAAAGGTAACAGTTACACAGGAAGGGTTCCATATGCCATTGGCCTAAGCCTGGGCCAAGGAAAACCAGCCTGTAACAAGGAACAAACCTACACTGGTAGAACACTAACACTATAACGCCTCAAGTTTTAAATTCAGGAAATAATTTTAAACATTTTTATTCTTTACTTTCATAGTTATCAATATGTATATATGGCATTCAAATATATAAAACGTGCAATGTTTTTGAAATGTAACCAAATTGTCACATTGATAATTTATAAGTTTGGTACTAGATAAGTTTCAATTAAATGTTATAAAAATGTTGTGCTGGGCATTATAGGGCTAAAGCAGCTTGTTTGAAAAGCCAGGAGAAAGGGAATGGAGGGGAAAAGGGAAATATTTGGCTCCCAGGACAAGGCAGGGCTAACTCCCAGGTCTATTCAACCAGCTCCCTAGGCAGTGCCCTTCCACATGTTTGGGCTGGTGGGCACCATCTTGGCCAGGGTCACAGGCCCCGTTTCCCCATGGCCACAATGGCGGCTATATAGGATCTCTGGGAAAAGCTTAAACAGCCTTGACAAGAGTGAAGCCATTATGAGCTGACAGAAGGCACCATGTAAAGTAAATAAAGTAGCTATGAACTGTAAATGAACTAGCTGATATAGGGGAGGTAGGCTGTGCAGATGTGCCCAAGGGAATGTCCCAAAGGATATGGATGCTCAGAAGATTCGCGAGAGCGACCAGAGCAGTCTTTGTTCAACTAAGAATGACTAACTGCAACACCCTGCTTCTCTACTCTGCCTGCTTGCACACCTGCACATTGCAAAAGTATAAAAACCTTTGGTCAATTAGACTGGGGCTGCTCAGGAAAAAAAACTTTTTCTGTTGAACTTGCCAGCGGTCGGAGTAGTTTTCTTTCTGGGAATGGAGAGTGGCTACAACATTTCGAGGTGCACCGAGATCCAATTGCCACTGTCTGGGCTTGCTTAGAAAGGAAACCTCCTTAACAGGAGTGCTCTCCCCAGAACTACGGATTTCTGATTTCTCTAGGCCAGGGGTCCTTAAACTCTTTAAACAGGGACCAGTTCACTGTCCCTCTGATCAGTTGGAGGGCCGAACTATCGTTTCAATAAAACTATGAACAAATTCCTATGCTTCCTGCACATACCTTATTTTGAAGTTTAAAAAAAACACACAAACAAACGGGGCACAAACACTCGGCGGACAGGATCAAGGTCCTCGGCTATCCGCATGTGGCTCACAGGCTATTGTTTGAGGACCCCTGCTCTAGGCGCTCACAAAGAGAATGTAGTTTCAGCCCTAAAGCCTGGAGACTCCGCAATTTGTTTAAAGGTGATTGGACAGAAGGAGTTCCTGATTTGCCCATGCAAGACTCGTTTTCCCTTCACCTATTTCTCAGAGTTCATAGTTATGTTTATGGGGAACCAGGACATCCCTATCTGATCCCTAAAATTGATGCGTGGAATGACATTGCCACTAATAAGCCAGCATAAACAAAAGACTTACTTCCTCCTGCAACAGAAAGGGTTCTTGTTTCAAGATTTCAGGAAACATGGCAGGACCAGAAAAAAAATAGACCCAAGGTCCTAAAACCACTAAGGTGGAGGCTGCCCTTCCCCAACCCCTCCCCATACCCCTCCGTCTCGTCTTTATTCCTTTTTGCAGGAGGACTCTGGGAGTGGGAGAACTAGCTTACGACCCTTCATTATCACTGCCACCCTGTCAGGTGCATGGGGCTGGAGAGAGAGAAATACTCATAACTCCTTTCTGAGTCCACACCCCAACATACACTAGGGCTGGTATGGGATCTCGACCGCCCCACCCCCCAAGAAGGATGATTCGGCAGCAGCCATTCTACACTCAAGGCAAGCAGCCCCAACACCTGGGGAAGACCCCTGAGTCCCTTTTTGGGTATATATCCCCTTGTATTCCAGTGATTTGTATAATTGGAATCAACAAAATCCCTTTTTCTGACAAAGCAGGTCTGATTCCTTGATAGAAACGGTTTTCCATATGCATTAGCCCACCTCCAGAAATTGCCAGCAACTTCTCCAGGTGCTGTTCACAACACAGGTACAGTAGCCCTGCCAGAGAGAGGCCCAGTAAGCAGTCAATGGACATGATGGTCAGACAGCAGGCACTCCCCATGTGAGGGAAACTCTTTTTGCCACTGCACGAAAAATGTGAGATCCAAACTCCTTGCAAGGCACAGAAGGCCTAACCAGGTATCACCAGTTTCTCTTGCAGGCCCTCAGTGGAACAGCTAGAAAACCTATGAATTTATCTAAGGTCAGTGAGAATTTTCAGGCTCTTACAAGAGAATGTCTGCGTGCCTTTTTAGAGTGACTGATGGAAGCCTACGGGCTTTATATCCCTAACGGCCTGGAGGCCCCGAGAACAGGAGGGCAATAAGTATTGCCTTTATTACTCAGTCTGCCTCAGACATGAAAAAGAAGTGGGAAGGGTTTGACGGGAAAAATCTTAGTGATTTGGTACAAGTGGCTCAGCGGGTGTGTAACAACAGAGATGATCCTACCACGACAGAGACAAAGAAACTAGTTAAAATACTAGTAATTGCCATGAGAGACCCCAGAGACTCAGGAAAAGGAGAGCATGGCCCACTTACGGAGAGACTGACCTGTGGGCACCGCCAAGCCATGGGGCAGGATCAATGTGCCTACTGCAGGAAAGAAGGACATTGGAAAAATCAGTGCCTTGAATACCCCAGGAGAAGCAGACAACCCTCCAATAGAGAGGACGGGCCTCATCCACACCTAGAAAATCCCAAGCAAGAGACAATAATGCTTGAAGAAGCTGAATGAAGGTGTCAGTGCTCTGTTTCACTTGGTCCCCAGGATCCCAGGCTAACTGTCCAAGTAGGAGGCCAGCCAGTCAATTTCTTAGTGGACACAGGGATTACCTTCTCAGGTTCAGAAAAGAGTACAGGCAAATTGTCAAAAGGAAAGATTTGAATTACTGTCAGCATATGATTGCTTCCAAAAATAACTCACACCAGAAGATTTGCATGGAGGTTAGGTGGGTTTCTCAAGACATCATGATAAAAAATATCTGTCTGCCCTTTGTCCCAGTTAGCCATATGATTTTTATGGCACTGGCCCCTGGCTTGGCTGTTGAGCCATGGAAACTGTTTTTGCAGGACGTGAGGCGGTGGCCTGTGGCCATCAGTGGAAGGACAAAATCTCCACAGTGGTCTTCCTGTTTCAATTTGGAGCCACCTATATCACCTCTCGGACATTATTGTTGTCCTGGGCTCAGAATCGCCACCCCAGGTCTAGAAGGCACCTAACAGATCCACACTATTTGAATCAGGCTCTGGTTAGCCCCTATCGATCACTTGGTGACATGGGAGTCTGGACAATGGAGTACCTTTACTTTTCGCATCAGAAAACTAACTCAAAAAAACACAGGTGTTGACCCAGAGGCACACAACTGGTTAAAAACAAAGCCAAACTTACAACCATTTTCTGGAGCCAGAGTTCTGAGCCCCTCGTGGCTGTGCCCAGCCGAGCAGTCCCTCTCTCCTGGACACACCAAAGATCTGAGCAGATATTCCCCACAACCCCTCCCAAAGATTTTATTTCAGAGGATAGCATTGAATTTGCATCTCCTGGACAGAGACATTATCTGATCAGAGCACACAGAGATGAAGGGGAGAAGGGGAGAGTGGAGCACATCCTGTCCCACCAGACCTTGAGGATGATGTTCCCACTCAGAGAAGTCAGTTCACATAGAAGACCACATGGCCAGCCCCACGACGAGACACAACGTCCCTCAAAGACCCATAGCCCTAGAGGGGACAACACTGGAGACACAGTGTGGGAATTACCCCCAAACTGATCTCGCTACACCGAGGCATAACACTAAGGGGGTACAGCAGAAGAGCAAGTAAAAGGAGCAGCAAGATCCCAAGGAAATGCTAAAGGTGGACTTTAGGGTCAGGGTTTGGTGCCCCAAAAGACTGGACTAGAAAACACTTCTAAAGGCCAACACATAGTCCTTAAACTATCTATGAGCTTTTCTATCTTGTTGACCTTTGTTTTCTTTTATTGTAATTGGATTTTTGTTGTTTTGTTTATTTTGCTGCTTGGTTTTGTTCTTTCTTGTTTTTGTGCATGTTATTGCCTCTACAGGTCTGTCTAAATAAGATAGGCTGAACGAACAATCTGGAGGAGAAAAAAAAACGGAACTAGCACATCCTGGAGGACATGCGAGAGAGGGAGGTGGGAAGAAAGGTAGTGGTGTTAAGAACTCCAGAGATAAGGGAACAAAAAGTGATGGAAATCGGTGGTGAGGGGGATGCAGGAGGCCTGGTAGGGCGTGATCAAGGGTAATGTAACCAAGAGGAATTACTGAAACCCAAAGGAAGACTGAGCATGACAGTGGGCACAAAATGAAAATCAAAGGGTATAGAAGAGTGAGCTGGGAAGCAAGGGCCAGTTATAGATGTCTAAATAAAGGCATGTACATATATTTACAAAGGGGCATGGGGAAATAGATCTATGTCCATATGTTTATAGATTTAGTATTAAGGTAGCAGATGGACATAGGGCCTCCGCTCAAGGACTCGTTCATTGCAAGAACATTGTTCTATTAAATTGGCATTAAACGATGCTCACCTTCCCTACACGATCACTGACCACAAAGCGGCTGCATAAGCAAATGTGATGAAGAAAGCCGATGGTGTCCAGCTACCAAAAGATATAGCGTGTGGGGTCTTAAAGGCTTGAAGGTAAAGAAGCAACCATCTAGCTCAGAAGCAACAGAGCCCACATGGAGGAAGCATACCAGCCTGTGTGATCACAAAGTTTCAAAGGGATAAGGCAACAGGCATCATGAGAACAAAAAAATCTTATCATGGAGAATGAGAGGGGACGGCCGGGTATAGACCCAAAACCTATTTGCAGTGCACTGGACATCCCCTTACAGAAGGATCTCAGAGAGGAGATAAAAGAATACAGGGTATGAGACAGCAAAGAAAAACACAACTTTCCTCAAGTTCTTTTTTTTTTGTTTTTTTTGCGCACCCCGCGGGCGCCCGGTGCCGCCCCCTCCCCGGTCCCGCGGCGGCGGCTCGGGGCCGGGGGGGGGCGCCAGGGGAGGGGGCAGACACGAGGGGCAGCGGTGGCGGCGGCGGCTCCCAGCGCCATCTTGGGCTGATCGATGAATTGAACAAAGAGGATCAATTTCCGATCAAGCGAGTTATCAATGGGGGCCGGGGAGTGAGAGGGACTTGTCCCCGAGTCGGCCCCGCTTTCCCCGGCACCCACCTCCTCCCCTCCGCCGCGGCCCCCTGGCCGCAAGGCAGCCCGGCGCCCCCGGGGAGGCCGCGACCGCCCGCAGCCCCCACCCCCGAGCGAGAGGCCGAGAGAGGAGAAGCCTGACCTGCAGCTGCTGTAAATCAAAGCGCTTCCAATATTGAAACATCGATCACACATTGGCCGCCATCTTGAGACATATTGAGATGGAGTGAGAGGCTGATAGAGAGGGGGCTGGAGTTCAGGAGCCCCCAGGAGGCAGCAGGCGGGCGGCGCCAAAACCCGGCCTGGAGCCGGCCGCCGCCGCCGCCACAGAGGAGCGCGGACTCCTCCTCACGGCACCACCGCCGCCAGGGCAAGCCGAGCCGGCCCCCGCCCCCCCGCCAGCGGCCGAACGAGCGACCCGCCCGCGACCCCCGCCCCTCCCAACCCCCAGCCTCGGCCGGCGGCCGCCCGGCTTGGCGCGGCCCGGCCCCGAGGGGGCGCTGGAGGGCGGCGAGAGGGCAGCCCCGCGGCCCGCCGAGGCCCAGTCCAGGCTCACCTGGCGCGGGGGGGGCGCGGAGGGAGGGGGCCCTGGCGGCGACGGAGCGCAGCCCCCCCGCCCGCCTCTACGCCCGGGCGCTGGGTGCCGGCGACCCGCCGGGGGTCGTCGGTCGTCCTGCTGGGCGCCCGCCCGCCCGCGGAGCCGCCGCGACCACCTGCCTGAGCCCAGACCCCTGCACGGCGCAGGCCTCAGCGCACCCGCGCGTGTGCCCGAAGCCTTGACCGTGGGCGGCCCCGCCAACCGGGGCCTCAAGGACCCAGCATCCCAGAGCGCCCTTGCTGGGGGAGGGCAGGGGCGTGGGGAGGCATCATCCCCTGACCCTCTTGAACTTGCACCCGCCAGCGTCCCACGCCGGGGCCCCAGAGTCCCCGCTCAACACCACCCAGTGACCCAGGGCCCCCGAGCTGTCGCCGCCGACTTGGCACTTAGGAGACATGCTCTCTGGAGGCGGTTGAGGCTTGTCTTGTGGCCAATAATCATCTCCTACGCCTTCCTTTCCAGTCACTAATTTGATGTCTTCACTTAAAGAAATGCCCATAAGTTGAGGTTTCAGAGGAGAGCTCCTTGAGCTCCCCAGACAACAAGGGGGCCGAGTGTCACCGTCATTATCCTGAGCTGGGAGGGAACACTAGTGTTCCGGAGGCTGGGAATCCGTCACTGCCTGCCCACAGCACAGACAGAGCAGGTGCTGGTTATAATTGTTTCTAGACGTCCTGCCATGCTCAGTTGAACGTCAAAGCCATAAACGTTGCCCGACTACAATCAAACTGGAGTGCGCAGACATTTCTGCATCATTGCCGGGTGGAAATACACTGAGTGGAGTTGGATGAGATGGCAGCAAGTGCTTAAGGAGGGGGTGCTGTGGGAATACCAACAAGATGACTGCTAGTCTCCGTTTCCTTCTCTCGTCTGCTTTGTGTTTTCTTTCAGGACCAGAAGAAATGATGCATATGTAAGGAAAAAAACTTTTCATTTCCAGAGGAGTTTTCCACCCCACAATCTACCCGCAGCCTCCTTTGAGCAAGCCAGTAAAAGCTTTTTTTTTTAACCTGCCTTCTCACTATGACAATTTCCGGAGCTGCTATGTGGCTGTGTTTAAAAGTCCCCCTCGGGATCCAGAGTGCAATCCATATCACAAAGGCATCCTCCCAGTCCCAAATAGCAATGTGACCTCATTTCAGAAGGTTGTTCTTGTTTCCATAGACCCAGAATGGAGTTTAAGCTGTTGATCTTGACTGTGGTTGTCGACTCAGCCTCTCATGGGCACCTCATGGGCAGTGGAGCAAACTGTGCCAATCTGTGCTACCATCAGGACTGGGAGAGGAAGCCAACAGTGGTGGGCCATAGGTCAATGTGTGGATGGGGATGATCAGGTCTTTCTTCATTATTCTGTTTCAGTCTGGAAACACCACTGAAGCCTCAGTGTCGTAGCAACACACAAACCTTCACTGACAGTCTGGGGCACATTGGCTGCAAATCAAACCCGGGTCTTCCCGGTGAAAGACGATGAGAGGTCTACCACTGAAGCACCGTGGCCCTCACCTCAAACCAGGGCAGTCATTTCCGGAGTTCAAACCAGACCACAATGCAGGATGACTGAGATTGCCACCAGAATCTGATACTGATGCAGAAAAAAACCTAACTACCATTTTATTGACTCCCAATAGGACAAAGATCTGCCCCTTTGGGGTTTTGAGACTTTAAATCCTTACAGCAGGGGTCGCAACCTGTGGGTCGCGACCCCTTTGGGGATCAAATAACCCTTTAACAGGGGTCATCCAATTCATAACGATAGCAAAATTACAGTTATAAAGTAGCAATGAAAATAATTTTATGGTTGCAGGTGACCACAACATGAACTGTATTAAAGGGTGGCGGCATTCAGAAGGTTGAGAACCATTGCCTTACAGAAATAGACAACCTCATATTTCTCCCACGGACGGGCTAGTCAGTTCAAACCCCTGACCTTGCGATTAGCAGGTTAATGCATAGTCCACTACACCACCAGGGCTCCTAATGATATAATAAGAGATACTATTGTTAGATCTCTCGTGGGAGAAATATACCTCAGTCCTTGGCTTCGCGAGAGAAAAATTCACTCCGCAGCCTGGATTGTGATCCAAGTGAGTTTTTTGAGAGAAGAAGTTTCAGGTTTACACAGGCACCTCAGGGCCCCTCACCCCTGCACAGCTTGCCTAGAAGCTGCTGGAGAGAAAGTCACTACGTGGGCTCCAGGATCCTGCCTTTTCTTTCTTTTCTTTTTTTTTGAAATCGTTTTATTAGGGGCTCATACAATTCTTATCACAATCCATACATACATCAATTGTGTAAAGCACATTGTACACTCACTGCCCTCATTATTCTCAAAACATTTGCCTCCACATAAGCCCTTGGCATCAATCAAGTCCTCATTTTTACCCCTTCCTCCCCGCTCCCCCATCCCTCAAGAAACCTTGATAATTTGTGAGTGGTGATATTGGGAGGGTAGCGGGAGGGTGGTTTGGAAAGAGGGAACCGATTACAAGTATCTACATGTGACCTCCTCCCTGGGGGAGGGACAACAGAAAAGTGGGTGAAGGGAGACATCGGAGAGGTCAAGATCCTGCCTTTTCAATTCCTCCATAGGGAGGCATGGTTGATGGTCCTGGTCAACCCCATTGGCTGGATTGAATTCACCTGGCCCAGATGGGCCAATCCAGGTGTAACACCCACCTAGGTGTACCACCCCTTCCTGGCCGGAAGTTTGAACCTGAGCATATGTAATGGATGACCCAGTCCCTATGCTAAGCTACCTAACAGTATTTGCAAGATGCCGAGCAATGTTCTAAGCTTTTTGTATATAATAATTCAATTATTTCACTTAAGAAGCCTATGTGTGGACTCTATTCTTGCCTCATTTTACAGATGAAAAATCAGTGGCACAGGATGATAAAGTCATGAGCCTATGACCACACAGTGAGGAAGTGGAAAGGAGAGATTTGAACCCAGGCTGCAGAGCCCATGCCTTGGGTGCCTACAGCACCACATAGGACACAGGAAAGCATGGAGCAGACTCGGCATAAGACCTTAGGGAGTTGGGAGGACTGTGCATGCATGTATATGCTAGGACTGCATGAGAGTAGCTGCTACTCAGATCCAGAAGAGAATACAAGGCTATTGCAAAAATTATTTTTGCCAAAAGAGGGTGGAATTCTGCATCTTGTGCGAAATCCCCCAACCTGCACATGGCACAGCTACTTCAGAAGGTTCCCAACAATGTGTGCTGTGCGGCAAACCAAACTGAGCTCAGGGGGAGCTGGTCTGTGGGTTTTGTTAGCCAGAAGGTGAGCAGTTTGAACTCACCAGCCACCACTCCAAGGGAGAAAGAGGAGGCTTTCTGCTCCCATGGACTTACAGTCTTTGAAGTGGCAGAGAGCATTTCCAAGCGGCCTATGATTAGGATCTAGGAGGGTGAGGGTGGATGGAGTTGGTTGAGACCTGGCTTCAGGGCATTTCCCAGAAGGGCTTCCTGCAGTGACTCTGCCTTCAGGAATGTCTGGTGACCCTGAGGGCAGCAAAGTCCTAAGCACACTCAGGCAGTGGTTCTCAACCTTCCTAATACAGGTCCTCTTGTTGTGGTGACCCCCTGACCATTAAATGATTTTCTTGCTACTTCATCACTGTAATTTTGCTGCAGTTATGAATTGGACGAGCCCTGTGAAAGGGTCATATGACTCCCAAAGGGGTCGCAACCCACAGGGTGAGAACCACTGCACTAAGGGTTCCCCTTCCGGGCAGCTCTACCAGTGTCTGATGTGCATAGTTCTGTGAGGTGAGAGAAATGAACTTAGTGTCTGCTTCTGGTGACAGTTGATGTGGGTGGGCTTTCTCCCTATGTCAAATCCCTCTCAAGCCATTTGTCACCACAACAGAGGGAGCCACACACATAAAGCAAGAAGAGGAGGCAGCATAGCAGGACGGCAAGCAGAACAAAGATTGAATAAACACAATTCACTTCAATCATGAATCGGGTGCCCTTGAGATGTGAGGAAGACCCCAGTCTAGTGACATTAGATCAGGTTTAGGGATTGAGTGACCGGACCCTCTTGGCTCCCCTCAGCCCCTATCTTGCTTTCCGACTGACCCTGCCCCTTACATCGTGATTGGTCCTTATTCCAGCATGATGGTTGGTTTCATAATCACGACATGTGGGAATGTGTTAGTCGATAGGTTATACAGGCACAGTCTCTGGAATGGGTAAGTGAGGAGGTGTGACTGGTGACATGACTGGTGGAATGGATCATGTGAAGTGATTTGAGATCGTTGTTCAGACCTGATAGGTCATCCAGGCCTCTAGTTGATCCTGGCAGTACTCTAGTTTAAGGAAACAGAATGTTAGGCATTTAAGTCATATTTGAGCTTAAATTTTGAGCAATAGGCTGTGGCTCACAGTGAGAGTCTATGTGGAGACCCTAAATCCATTTTGAGGGGCCACACATTCAGCCACCATTGAGTTCTTTCCTACTGCCGACTGGCAGTAGAAAGCTTGTCCATCAGGCAGTGTGCTTGCGTCCACTCCCCGGGCCAGACTCAGCGATATACGGTCGTGTGCACATCCCAATGAAGGTCCCGCTCATGCTCTCACAGGCCCTCCCGCAACTCCATGAATTGATCCGTCTTCAGGGACAGTTTTGTGACAAAGGTGTTTGTTTTCCATGTCTCATTTAAGCTTTCAGGAGCTCAGGTGGTGATGCTGGATAGTGTTGGACTATTAACAGCAAGGTCGCTGGTTCAAAGCCACTAGTCATTCCACAGGAGAAAGATGAGGTTATTGCTTCCTGTAAAGGTAGCAACTTCAGGATCCCTACACAGAGTCACTATGAGTCAGAGTCAGCAGGACAGAATGGGTGTCATTTTATTTAAGTAACTGTGGCTGTGGGTCCTTCCGACACCATTGGGGCCTCATGCGGATGCTCTCCTTCATCCAGAACAGCGGTTTGTGCCTTTTTCTTGTGTAAAACATAGCAAAGGAGTTCCTAATAAAATATAGTTGAATTGGGAGTCTTTTTTCCCTCAAACAAAGTAAATCCATAAATAGAAATGAGACTATGGTGCTAATAACCAGTTGGAGAGTTGAGAGAGCTGAACTCTCAATCCTGGTAGAAACCCATTGTGACTTTAAAAACTTGCTCAAGGTCATCCATAGCCTATGAGGTTGAGTTGAGCAGACACAAAACAGATGTGTTGGGGAGTAATTGTGTACATTAAGTAAACAATTTATCTTTCTAAAGATTCTGTCTAAAACTTACTTTAAATAGTAAGTTTTCCCCTGGGCTAGGGAAAGGTCAGGGAGCTTAACCCCCTAGTATCCACCCCCTCTCAGCATTCATCATGTTAGGCCAGAGGAGCCAAATCACACCCACTACCCAGGGAGCACTGCTTCCAAAAGCCCATTGCCTGTGCTGGGGCAGAGGGCAGGTACCCGGACCAGAAATGCTGACGGAGTGGAACCAGCGGGCTCAGCCCCCAGCTTCCTGAGAGAGCAGCTGTGATGGTTCACTTTTGGACAAATGTCAATGCATGACTTGGGCAGCACGAAAAGCAGATGTGCAGAGGTTGTTCGCTGTATTCCAGAAGTTCACACACTCCCCGCAGGCTCTTTGGCTCAATGGCAGGAAGCCGTTCGTGGCTTCCACCTTCAATCCCAAAAGGCCACTGCCGTCCAGTGGATTCCAACCACAGTGACCCTATATGGAGTTTTCAAGACTGTAAATCTTCATGGGAGCCAGCAGTCTCATTGTCCCCCTTGGGACAGGGAGCTAGCAGCCCGTTTCACCTCCAGGACCCCTTCCTCTCTAATTCTGGATCCAGTCCCTCCAAATATCCTGCCCTGCCTTTATCTAGGCTTCTTAAATGCGTTCCATGCTGCTTATGTTAGTCTGGGTGCCTTAGCGAAACAAATCCACAGAAACGCGTATGTATAAGAGAGAGTTTTATGTAAAGGGTGAGTGCACATCAGGAAAACATGCCCGCATTTGCTTATGCACCCGCTTTGTCTTCAGCGATCATGTCGAGATAGGCTGGTGGCTTCTTCCATGTGGGCTTTGTTGTTTCTTAGCTAGATGGCCCCTTGTTTATCTTCCAGTCTTTAAGACCCTGGACACTATATCTTTTGATAGCCGGGCCCAGGATGCTTAACCACTACACCACAAGGGTTCATTAGCATGTGACTTATCTCCTGCCATTCACATTAGATGCTCAAAATAGCAGGAAACCAGGTTTCTCCTTTGTGGCCACACCAGGTACTGACAGAACCAAGAACAGAGAAATGCTTAGTTATATATCTTGACTATCATTAGCATATTATATGCCTGGCAATCTGTAAGCCTTCGCTCCCCTGACCTCTCACAGCCTCGGTAAAATGAAGCTAATAAAAGTAGTGCTCTCACTAGCTTGGTAGGAGGTTAAACAACTCACATAAGGGTACACAGCCTATCAACGAGGAGGCGAGATGAGGCAGTGTGTGGCTGCTGAACCCACACCCTTCACAACACCTCCATTAAAATGACTGAGGATGATGTTCCCAATCAGAGAAGCCAATCCACAGAGAAGACCACATGGGCAGCCCCACGATGAGAAACGTCCCTCAAAGACCCTTAGCCTTAGAGGGGACAACACTGGACACACAGTGTGGGAACTGCGCCCGAACTGATCCTGCCACTTCGATGCATGACACTAAGAGAGTGCAGCGGAAGAGTAAGAAAACGGAGCATCAAAGTCCCCGGGGAATGCCAAAGGTGGACTTTGTGGTCAGGGTTCGGTGCCCCCACAGACTGGACTGGAAAACACTCCTAAAGTTCACCACACAGTCCTTGTACTTTTCTTTCTGGTTAGTGTTGTTTTCTTTTAGTGTCATTGGATTTGGGTTGGGTTTTGTTTTCATTTTTGTTTGTTTTTTTTTTCTTTTTGCTGCTTGGTTTAGCTCAGTCTTGTTTTGTGCATGTTATTACCTTTACAGGTCTGTCTAATTAAGAGAGGCTGGATGAACAATCTGGAGGAGTAAACATGTGACCGGCCCTTTCCATTGGGCATGGGAGTGAGCACGGTGGGGGGAAAGGAAGTGGTGTAAAGAAACCCAGAGACAAGGGTACAACAAGTGATGGAAAACGGTAGTGAGGGGGATGTAGGAGGCCTGGTAGGGCGTGATCAAAGGTAATGTAACCAAGAGGAATTACTGAAACCCAAAGGAAGACTGAGCATGTTAGTGGGCACAAGAGGAAAATCAAAGAGTATAGAAGAGTGAGCTGGGAAGCAAGGGCCAGTTATAGACGTCTAAATAAAGGCATGTACATATGTACATATATTTACAAAGGGGCATGGGGAAATAGATCTATGTCCATATGTTTATAGATTTAGTATTAAGGTAGCAGATGGACATAGGGCCTCCGCTCAAGGACTCCCTCATTGCAATAACACTGTTCTATTAAATTGGCATTCTAAGATGCTCACCTTCCCTACACAATCACTGACCACAAAGCGGCTGCATAAGCAAATGTGGTGAAGAAAGCCGATGGTGTCCAGCTACCTAAAGATATAGCGTGTGGGGTCTTAAAGGCCTGAGGGTAAAGAAACAGCCATCTGGCTCTGAAGCAACAGAGCCCACATGGAGAAAGCATACCAGCCTGTGTGATCACAAAGTTTTAAAGGGATAAGGCAACAGGCATCATGAGAACAAAAAAATCTTATCATGGAGAATGAGAGGGGACTGCCGGGTATAGACCCAAAACCTATTTGCAGTGCACTGGACATCCCCTTACAGAAGGATCTCAGAGTGGAGATTAAAGAATACGGGGTATGAGACAGCAAAGAAAAACACAACTTTCCTCTAGTTCTTAATGCTTTCTCTTGCCCCACTATCATGATCCCAGTTCTACCATACTAATCTGGCCAAACTAGAGAAGGTATTCTAGTACCGATAGGAATTTCAAACACGGGGAATCCAGAGTGGATGGGCCGTTTACCAGTGTTATGAGTGGAGATACTGGGAGGGTGGAGGAAGGGCAGGATGGAAAGTGGGAACCGATTACAAGGATCTTCATTGAACTCAAAAGAAAGGTGGGTGAAAATATGACAAAAGAATTAGTACATTTCCAAGGATTGATGAGGGATGGGTGGCGGGCATTGAGGGGGGGAAAATGAGGAGCTGAGGCCAGGGGCTTGGGTGGAGAGTGGATATTTTGTGAATAAGGAGGGCAATTAATGTACAGATGGGCTTCAAACAGATGATGTATTTATGGATTGTGGTTAGTGTTGTAGGAGCCACTAATGAAAAGATCATAAAAGAAACAAAAATAATCTTGGCAGAGGGCTCATGCAAGGATGATCTCAGGCTGGATTAGACCAGTCAAAACAGCTACTGGAGTCGCCTCACCCTGTGTCTATTACTGAGTCAGCCATGATGCTTAGGACCCACAGCCCCAGCAGCTGGCCAGAGAGGGAGGTGGATCTCTGAGGCCATTCCACAGGGGGAATGGTCCTCTGTCCTGCAGGGCCCACCCTCCTTTGTAAGCATGCTGCCTGGGGCAAGGCTTTCATGGAGTCCACACCATGGGAGCTCTACTACTCATGGGGGATTGGCAGGAAGCCTCTGCTCATGCGCACACACCACCAACTAGCTGGAGGATCTCCGTGAACAAAGCCTGAGGCAGACAACAAGCCCACTAACTGATGCTGTAAGAGCTACAATCAGCATCCAGAAACCTGCAACTGGGAGTAAGAGGCAGCATACCTTGGTCCCAGCCCCTCCCACTCTAATCTACAAGGAGTGACATTGCAAAGCAGAGGGTTTTCATAAAGCACTTCCAGGACTGTGGAATGAGCAGCCTCGTTTGTGGACATGGATACTCTGTGATCCAGACGTACTACCTCCTCCCTTACAGTCAGCTGAGACAAAAACCCTTGCAAGCAGAAAGCCATGCATCTGAACAGTATCCACCAGCCACTCATGTGCAGCACAGCTGCCTCCAAAGAGCCTTCCTGAGTGAGAGAGAAATCATGCAGAAGCCTGGTCTGCACTCAAGAGAGTTTTATGAGCGTAGGGAGGCGTGGTGGGCAAGTCTGGCCGACCCCAGTGGCTGAATTGAATTTACATGGCCTAGATTGGTCAATCCAGGTACAGGAACCACCCAGGTGACCTCCCCTTCATGGCCAGAAATCTGGACCTCTGAGCATGCACAGGGTGCCTCTCCTAACTGGGCTCTTATCTTGGCCCTATGGGCATGCATAACGGATGCCCCAGTCCCTAGTATAGCTACCTAACATTTGCCCCCCTGAAGAGATATGGACCCAAATCTTTGGGGGTACTGGGCGACGACATCTCTAGCTGCTTCCTGCTGGCAAAAGGGGCGAGGTGGGGCTTTGGGTCCATACCCTTCCTACACTGCTGGGAGGGGTTGTCCATTGAGGGCAACTTTATCCAGGATGGATAAGGTTGAGGTGGTCCAGGAGATGGTAGTCGTGGACCTGGCACACTTGGTTCAGAAGCTTTAATCACCCGATAACTTCTGAGAAAAACAAACGGTCTAAAAGGTGAACAGTTTGACTATGACAAGGCTAAGCTTGTGAGGTGGCAGTGGCCTTGAAATTAGGTGAGTGTCACAGGAAACAAAAATAATCTTAGGATTACCAGACATGTGTGTTTGTTCATTGGAAGTACAGGAAGAGGGATGAAAGCATTCACACTTTCCCCTAGGAGGGCACAGGTTTGGGCACTACTAGGTGCAGTCTGATCACTGATTCATTTATGATGCTAAGGTCTTGGACCCGTTGATAAGACCCATCCTTCTTTTTAACACTATAACGCTTCAATTTTAATTTTGGGAAAAATTTTTCTTTTTGTTGTGGACTTTCATAGTTATAAATATATATATGTATTAATATATACATTTTTTAATGTTATGAAAACATCATGCTTCGCGTTATAGAGTTAAATGGAAATAATGGGCTAGTGCAGGATGAGTCAAAAGTGACCAAAATAGAGTAACTGCCTAAGTCATTTTGAATTTTCTTGGGTTCAATTGGAGTAAAGGCTTGTAAATTACCCGGGGTCCAAATTCCCATGGTGCCTCCTACAACGGGTAGAATGTTCAGGGATGTTTCAGGGCTGGGAGATTAATAACCCCTAAGTCCAGGATACCTTAGGGCAGG